>NW_015650700.1:726611-737443 GCF_001515625.1 Sinocyclocheilus rhinocerous | reverse complement strand
TTATTTTCGTTTGCAAAACTTTATTTTCGTTTGCAAAACTTTATTTTCTTTTGCAAAACTTTATTTTCTTTTGCAAAACTTTATTATTTTGCATATATATGTGGCATTATATTGACTCCATAAAAATGCCCTCGAAACCACCTTAAATATGTGATAGAGCACATGAATGCTGCCCGATAGAGAACATTGTGGATCGACTACATGTGGCTTAAATGGCCTGATGAGGTTTGACCTCTGCTCCCTTTAAAATATTTACATATTTACTTTATCTAAATTTACTAGTATCTAAATTCAGTGTCAACAGTCAGCCCACTGATCTACTGGCCCGCGGGGAAAATGCACCAGTGCTCCCTAAAGATCATCACATCAGTGATTACAAGAGACAGCAAAGCATAAATATTTCCCCAATTTAAGTTCACAAAGGCAAAGATTAATTCAGGAGAGGCCCAGAGCTAACCCAGCAGGATTTGTTTGTGCAAAACGCAGCCCATCGTATACTAGTCTGCTCCTAAATCATCTACAATTGCAAGAGGAATAAGTTAAAGAGGGGAAAGCTAACCCAGCAGGATTTGTTTGTGCAAAACGCAGCCCATCGTCTACTGGCCTGCTCCTAAATCATTTACAATTGCAAGAGGAATAAGGTTAAAGAGGGGAACATCTGGTACGGCCAAAATAACCCATGCTTTCAGGTAATGGCTAATGAAATTGTGCTTTCTTTAACATTTCATTCTGCTGTCATGCTCAGTGGCTAAATGTTTACAAGAGCACGTATGGGATGATAAAAGAAGTTCAGAAAAGCCCCCACACTCGCTCACCTGTGCTGTGTTACTTTACATTATCCAGGATGCCCTGAAGGTGTAGCTCACCTCTTTGAAGTAAACCCAGACAGCTGGTATTTGTCAAGATGAATGTCCACTTTTTGTCCTTTTAGTTAGAGAGCATTCAAGGAAAGGAAATGCTAAATGGTTCGGTAGGGACGCAGATCTAATGCGGCTAACTCCAGCTGGGGGCAATTCTGAATCATACACACCCCACCACTGAATGTTCCTGGCAGCTCCTGGCTCAGTGTCTGGGCTGGATTACATACTTTCATGGACATATAGGAAAGTCTGTACAGATCCGTATGTGGACTATATATGTAAATGCAATTAGGGAGATTAATGGGTTGCCATTTCATTGAATCTGGCTAACTGGCTAATTTAAAAAACTGTGATTTCCAGGTCTGGAAAAGTCCGAGGAAATTAATCAAATCCTAAATGTGAATTGTGTAATTTCAGCACTACTTGGAATTGTAAAAAAAAAAAAAAAAAGGTTTCCTGAACATTGCCCTCTTCTGCACCTGGTCAGACAAACAGATCCCGCCCACAGCTCATGCGGCATGCAATTGGCCGGGCAAATATTGCTGCCACAACTTGTTCGGACACTAAAAAAAGCACTCACAGTGCCAAAGTTTACACATCAACCCACAGGTCCCTTGTGAAAAAAGAAGTACAGTTCAGAAAAAAATACTTATTATAGAAATAATATAGCCTACTGTAAAATAATACACTTTGGTGTTAACTGAATTTAATGGACACTTAGCATGTTAATTGAAATTAAATAAATGTGTGACAGTTGAAATTTATAATACATAAGATGAACTTTTTTGACCCACTTAAGTAGATTACTGTGTATATTTCTGTATAAAGTGTACAACCAAATGTCCTGACAAGAATTTATGAAATTGTATGAATGTATATATGTAATATGACACATTTAACATATATTAACTTTAAATGTAATATTGAATAACACTACAGATAAAATTACAATCAAGTACTTAACATGCTTTAGTCGACAAGTCAAAATAAGTGTACTTTAAAACACAACAAAAATAATGTACTTTAAACTGGTAACATTTTACAATAAGGTTCCATTGGTTAATGTTAGTTTACTCACATAAACAAACAATGAACAATACATTTATTACAGTATTTATTAATCTTTGTTAATGTTAGTTAATGAAACTAGAGTCGTTCATTGTTAGTTTATGTTATTTCACAGTGCATTAACATATTAAATAGCACAACTTTTGATTTTAATAATGCATTAGTAAATGTTGAAATTAACTTTAACTAAATGCTGTAGAAGTATTATTCATGCTTAGTTCATGTTAACTAAAGTAGCTAACTAATGATCCTTATTGTAAAGTGTGTTTTTAAATTCACATTATTACAAAGTGCACTTAGTGTTAAGAAACATTTTATTTATTACATAGCCTTTTATTGCTTTACTATTATATGCAAGTTTTCTGCGTGTTTTTTTAAATATACACTTTTAAAATTTTAAGTACACTAAAAGTGCACATTTAATACAATGAAGCACACTTCCTTTTCACAAGGGTTGGCTTGCTTATAAATAAAAATTCACCAGCTAGATATTGCTTATTATTACTCTTGTTCAGCATAAAACTTAAAACTGCAAACCACAGTCAGCCTGTACTTTGAACTGAACTTTGAACAGTGATTTATTAGTGAAAATCAAAATTATTATTATTTTTTTTTAAATCCTTACATAATACTGAAATTACTTCAGAGATCATGGAAAAGTCATGGCGATTCATTGTGCATGCCCGCAGATCTGTTATTCACCATTTCTTACTCTTTTTTTTTTTTTTTGGAATTCATCAAGTCACCTTATGATTTATCATCTCATGCCATGCGAGAAATGCTGATACATAATAAATGCAGCTCCTGGTCTCACTAGTTGCATTTTCCCCCCGTGAGAGAGAGGCCAGACCTCTCACGGCACACCAGCATCTTATTGAGGAAGAGCTTCCTTAAACCTCTCTATTGTAAGCACCTGGGCCAGGAAGAATGGCTCTTTCACAAGTAAATTGCAGCCCGGCTTTACAGAGAGATTTTATAACAGAGCACAGTTGACATTGGCAAGAGTGGCACGGCCGGCCATTGAAAAGCATGGGCTGCCTCAGTCACAGGAGATCAATCACGGCAGCATATTTCCCCGAAGCTGTAGATTTCCGCTGGGGAGGGGTGCCAAGGGCAGTAAAATAAGTAGCTTGTGGTTAGTCTTATTGTAGAGCCGAGATTCCCAGCGGGTCTCTACTTCACATGGAGCTGTCAGTCTAAAGCTAACAAAACGCCGTCTAACGTCTTCAGCCCGCGTCTTCCCTCCCCCTCCCTACATCGCCGCGCACAGGCAGGGATGCTGCTGCCATGGTAACAGCTGAGTCATTCCGTGCCCTTTGAAGCGATGCTGTCGGGCTCCTCCGGCTCTCTTTTTGCTGCTCAGAAGCGCATATGCACTCTGATCACCACAGGTGTCGTCCGGGAACAGCACTGGGCTAGCAGATCGTGCTAGCCGGATGGGTAACGTTTCTACTGCGGTCAAGCACTGCCTGAGCTATGAGAGTTTCTTGCTGGATTATCCTTGGTTTCCACGGCTCCTGTGGGAAGAGAAGGTGGGGGTCTGTTTTTTGCATGTGCAAGATTTATACATGGCTCTAGGAAATACAGCAACACAGAGAGAAAAGCAATCGCGTAAAGCTCACCCCATAATGAAAGTTTTAATAAATGACCCTCATGTTACCCTCAACCAGTTATTTTCTTTCTTCTGTGAGACTTGAGACTTAATGACACTATATGCATTCTTTGTGACTAAAAAAAAACAAAAAACACATGATTTACTCTTCACCTCCACCAGAGCTCTCAAATATTGTTTTAAATTTGTGGTTAATTACAAAATGGTGCTTTTCATCAAGCCGCACAGGTTTTACGTTATCTATGCCAAACGGCATTGTTTCCCACTTGAAAACTTGCTTATGAGAACTTGCAAATGAGACATATGGCAAACTGAAGAATTTAATTTAATAATGTCAGGGTGGCAGGCCTATACCCTATAGTATACTATAGTACACTTAAAGAGTTCATATGGGATTGAAACTACAGTGAAAAAAAAAACAGCTACTGTATTACTTTCTCTCAAATTGTAATTATGCCTTGGTTCAAATTTTATGTAAATAATTGTTTACATAACTTTAAAATCATTACATGAGGTTATTTTAAGTTCATTTTAATCACATAGTCTTTATACGGTTCCCTGACAGGATTAGTGAGCAAAAGCACATACTGTATTTGTACACTAAATACTAAGTCTTCTTTTTGAGTAAAGCAGCAAAGACATTCTCTTGTTTGTGTACTCAGCCTAAGCAAAAGCTCCACTCTTCGACAAAATGGTAATTGAAATGGTTTCACATCACCATAATTTTCACCTAAGATAAAACTAAAAACAATTTTTAGTTAATGTATAATTTAGTTTACTTACTATAAATAAAGATAGGAATATTTGCTTTGAAAGATCTTAATGTTTATTGTGATGTCTTTTTTTTAAATGCATGATGGTTTCAATCATGTACTGAAAATAAATAAATAAATAAACATTTGATTATTTTAATTTGTACTGTGTGTTATTTGCTGTTTAGCCAAAGTGAACAAAACAGGTTTAAACTGGAAAATTAGATGTCTGATGTTTATTAGACCAATATAGAAATGCACTTTAAATACAGTAAATGACACAGTTGTTTCACTTTATTCAGCCGCTCTCCCAACTTTGGCTTAGCCTCTTGAAAATTCCACTCAAAGCTAGGGGCCAGAAATGTTTAAAGAAATACAGAGACTGCAAAAGTGTTTTGGTGTAATTTATTTTGTTGATAAGAAAATACTGCTTTAATGGATATATCTAGTGGGGCCTGTATTTCTGGTTTGAGCGGCGAGTTTGATTTATGAGTGAATTTAATAGTCTGTCCTAACTGCAGGCCTGGGGTGATAACGGGACAAACCGCAATGGTTCTCCTCCACCTACTGCTTAAAAAGAAGTTTGTTATCATTCCTTTCACACATCCATTTCCTCCCTCCATGACAGCACAATTAAATCAAACTCAGCTCTAAAGAAACTAGACTGTGTGCAGTTCCTCAAAGCAAGGGTTTCAGTATCAAGAGGCTGAGGTTTTATAGCCATTCAAATCTTCTATAAACACAGCATTGGCCCTTGGTAAAACAACTCCCCGGATTCAAAGGTTAAGCTTTGGTTTTACCATTGGAAGAGAGGAAATGCTCGTTTCCAATGCACATTATGTCATAAATGACCTGGCAAGGATCTGAAGACCAGATTCAAAACATGAAGTTGTAGGCACCATTTGACAGGAAGCACCGGACAGAGGATGTGTCTTAATCCACCTTTCAGATTTTCCATACAGCTCTGTGAAATTGTTTTATGATCTTTCCTTCCTCATTGTTTTTCAATTTACAGTGCTCTGAACTGCCAAAGCTTCCACTTTGTGTCAAAATTGTGGAGGTCGGACCAAGAGATGGACTTCAAAACGAGAAGGTAGAGATTTCACAATTCTAAAGTGCTTGTAGCATGTGGTTTAGCATGTTTATGGTTGGCATTCTGCTTTAAAAAAGCATCATAACAAACTCAAAGGCATAAATATAATGAGTGGCTGTGACATTTTTTGTTCAGTAATGACATCATTGGTGAGCACAAAACATACTATCAATAACATGTTTTAATCAGACACATCTTTAGCATGATTTAGTCAACATCGACTTTAATTGGAAAAACGTGCCTCTTCCTACATATTTGTCCACCATTGTACCTATACATACAATTCCATGCTATTTACAGCTGTAATGAGCACTATTGGTGGTAAAACACTAACAAAATTATTCCTTTTCACAGAAATTTTGATTACGGGGCAGATTATTGGTCAATAAAGACATATTATCACACATTTCCTTGCACATTACTATCTTATGACCTCAAAATACTTTTACCATAGTTACGTGATTTGTAAAATACAAAGCTCACCCGGTACAGCATAGCATTTGTGGAACACTCGGTCACGATTAAAGAGCTCGGTGGTTTATAGAAGCAAGCTAAAATGCCATGGTTGCTTCAAAATATGTTTTTAACATTATAAGTTAGGTTTAGGTCAGGGGTAGACAAGTTTGGTCCTAGACGGCTGCTGTTCTGAAGAGTTTAGCTCCAACCCTGAAAAAAAAAAAAAAAACCTTACCTGCCTATAGCCTCAGTAATCCTGAAGACATTGATTAGCTTCTTCAGGTGTGTGATGAGGGTTAGAGCTAAACTCTGCAGGACAACGGCTCTTTAGGACTTAACTTGCCTACCCCAGGTTTAGGTAATGGTTTAGTGTAGGTTGTGCATTATTTTGAAATGCGATAGAGCATTAACCTTTTAGTTCTACTCAGCGTTCATTTCATTTCAGAACTGCTGTGATGCGCTACACCAACCGTGGCACATTCAGCATCTGTTACATATAAAACGGACACTGTATATTAATGCCACTCACTGAAACGTGCAAGAAGCATTCTAATTTTGCAAAAGTGTTGCCACAGGCACATTTTAGCAGATACTGTCCTATTGTATAACAGTATTTTACTGTAAAATTACATTAAATGTAATTATATTTATTCACCGAATATAGTATGGAAACTTACTGTTAACCAGTTAACAGGGTTTTTTTTTACAGTCTTTTACTGTTAAAATCACAATCATTTTTACAGTGGAAAACTATTCATTAGGTGATGGTGGCAAATAAACTATTCATCTCAATAGAACAGTGCTGTTGTGGCTCACAGATGAACACGCTCCCTGGATGTGTTCATAGAAACCTAAGACATTTGATTAATTGTGTTTCTGCAGGAAATAGTGCCGACAGAGGTCAAAATCCAGCTGATAGACATGCTCTCTCAGACCGGGCTGCCCGTCATCGAAGCCACTAGCTTTGTGTCTTCAAAGTGGGTAGCACAGGTAATAAGGCGCAATTGTAATCCTCAAGAGCATGTTGGCTGATATCCTGTGGCTTTTCTATCCACACAAAACCACTGGATTTGGTATCCATGTCCAAAAACTGCATTTGCGCAAAGCCCTTTGGGATAAAGTTTGAGTATACATTCTTGTTGGTTTGCTTTTTGGTTTTTCAGATGGCAGACCACACTGCAGTGTTGAGAGGGATTAAAAGGTCTCCTGACGTTAGATACCCTGTTCTGACTCCCAATGCTCAGGGCTTCCAGGCAGCTGTAAGTAAATATTTGCATCATTTACATTTATTTACAAGTGGCATTTGCAATTTACCTTCCATGCCAGGTCAATGATGTTTTTCTTGTATAATAAACCACTTTATTTATGCATGCGCTCTGCCTACGCTTTCACTGCCCCTTTACTTTACATAAGAGCACGACCTTTACATCTTGTACCATTTATTTGTAAATGTTTAGCCCATTTCTGTTAATTGCTTTCCTTGCTAATCATGCAAGTTGTGCTCACAAGCCAACATCTATAAGCACAAACTTGATTAAATGTTTCCTGTTAAAGTTTGCAGCAGGAGCTACTGAAGTGGCAGTGTTTGGTTCCGCCTCAGAGACTTTTAGCAGGAAGAACATCAACTGCTCCATAGAGGAGAGTTTGCAGAGGTTTGAGCAGGTCATCTCTGCAGCCAAACAGGAAGGCATACCAGTGCGCGGGTGTGTTTCACAGACACCAGCTTTCTTCTATGTGTTTTCTTTGAGATTTAGGCCAGTGCTCATTATGTGCACTAGTATCAAAAGGAAATCAAGTCAACGCCAGGTAATGATGCCGAATCAGGATGACTGGACGAAAAGATTGTGATTAAACAAAGGGGTGAAGGGACGTATAGTGGATAAAGGACCGGTATCTGTATGTTTGATTACAGCCTTGCTTGGGACCAACCATGAGCGGCCTAATACAGAATTGACTGATTTTAGGGGACTATCCGTGAAACGGTTAAACATGCCAAAATGTGTCAATCGGAGCAATCTTATTGATAGTTGAAAGCATATTCAAAGTATCCAGAATTTTGAAGAAATTAAAGTGTCTTTCAATTTTTGCATAAATAAATTTCTCTCCAGATTTCTGCCCATAAGCTGCCACCGTTGTACCCATTTGCTCGACAGTCACCTGTACTGTGTCACTACTTAACTAGGACAGGAGCAAACATTTATGTTTATACAAGAAGATTCTGGGATCCATCTTTGGTGTAACATTGAGCAGGAAGAATATCAACTTTGACTGGAAACGATTGCAGCCTAACAGGAAGGCATGGCTGTGTGCCATAGACCCAGTATTTCCTTCAAGTAATAGGTCAGTGTTCATTATATGCACTTTCACACTTCAACACTAATTTTGAATGAGAATCTGACCAACAATCTGCCAATGATGCAGAAACCGGCAGACTGTGTTGCAGATTATGGTTACTCAAAGGGTTGTTGTTGCAAAGCAGATAAAGATCTGGACTGGTAAAGGGAAGGTTGTAGGCAAGGCTGTAACCTCATATTCAGGATTAGGGCTGACTTAACGTAACAGTCAACAGTATCGGCCATTGAAGCCCCCCTGGGAGGAACTTTGAGAATGACATTGTTTCGAAATTGGTTTTATGCTGAATTCTGCAAGTGTGGAATTTAGTTAATCAAAGTAGTAATAATAATAATAATAATAATGCCGTGGCATACTGGATCATGGTCTGAAGTAATTACTGGATAGCTGAAGGTTTGACCCTCTAAGACATTTTTTAATGTTCTGCAATGTGGATTGTTATGACTTTCCCTTCAGCTGAACTTGTATTGGTAGCTGAATGCTTAATAAAATAAGCTAAATAAAATTATTATGAAAAAAAAAATTTCAGGGTTTACCTCTGAGCTGCCAGCATAATGTCACTGAGTCAGACATTTGATCCAGGTGATTGTCCCTGTGCTTGAATGACTGCAGGACTGTAGTTTTCAGGAGCCATTCGTTATATATACAAGCTCCAAGACTGATCTTTGGTTGAACCAAAAGGTCAGTGGTTTATTTTATTGTACTTACAGCTGTTATGAGGTATCCCTGGGGGACACCATTGGCGTAGGCACCGCGGGCTCCATGGCCGAGATGCTGAGCGATGTGTTGACAGAGGTGCCCGTCAGCGCACTGGCGGTGCACTGCCATGACACTTACGGTCAGGCTCTGCCCAACATTCTCATTGCTCTGCAGGTGAGCAACATTACGGTGGTCACAATCATGAGGTACCTTGTTCATACATGCATGAGGGTTTGGGTGATATTGTAGCAAACCATCATATATGTCACCTGTAGTGTCATCTGTCGCAATAAAACATCACACTCTAAAAAATGCTGGGTTAAATACAACCCAGTGCTGGGTAAAATAGGGACAAACCCAGCAATTGGGCTGTTTTGACCCAGCGGTTGGGTTAAATGTTTAACCCAACCTTCTGGGTAGTAACCCAACCGCTGGGTCAAAACAACCCAATTGCTGGGTTTGTCCCTATTTTACCCAGCACTGGGTTGTATTTAACCTAGCATTTTTTAGAGTGCATGTGTGCACTGAACAAACTATATCAGGCCGTTGGACCAAAATATATATGAAAGTATGTGAATGCAAACAGGTCCTGCTACTCAAGCTCTTTTTGACCCATTGTTGCATTCTGAACACAATTTCTAATAACACAGTGAAACAAATTTTTACAAAAGATTAAGTTTAAAAACATTACTTCTCTGTACTAAACCTGTTTCATAATTAATGATAGAAGTTCTAAAATTTACCTGAGCTAAATATTTACCAAAATATTGATGCTACATGAAAATAAATAGTGCAGTAATAATTAGCAACACAGAACAATAAAAAATGTAAGTGAAACAATTGTTTTGTTACATTGTGTAATGCAACTCAATCTCATTCTATGCAAGGGACAGTATAGGAGTAAAATAGCATAAATTGTATTCTTCTACTGTCAGGTTCTCTTTCAGGTCAACTATTGCCATGGTGAAGAGACACTTGAAGAGAAAATACAATTTACAATATCAAGTCACCTTTATTTTATAGCACTTTATACAACAGAGATGGTTTCAAAGCAGCTTTACAGTATTAAACAGGAAAGGAACAGAATCGGTGATGCAAGCTTCAGAAAAGAGGCAAATGCAAAATTAAAGCAGCTGTAGCAAGACACTAGTGTCATTATTCAGCTCTAGGCAGTTCATTGTTGATTCTGTTCAGTTCATTAACTGTGTAAAGTTAATTCATTAGGAAACAAGTTCAATTCAGCTTGAGTCAGCTCAATGTTGATTCATTTCAGTTCAGTAACAGTGTTGACATTACATGCATGCATTTGGCATTTATTTGGCATTGACTTTATTTGGAAAGGCATGGATAATGGCTTATAAACGAACAACGAATTCTACCGAATAATAGGTCAAATGTTTGGCAGACAGTGTCACCCTTCATATTTGCTGGATAACAGGTGGGCCAGAGGACAGAATAATATTATGTAAACCTCTAAAACTACTATGCAATAATGAGTGTGTAAAGTGAATGTGTGTAAACTCTACGAATGAAATGAGCAGAGCATGAATGCAAATAAAATAGTTGTGTTTCCTTTTCTGTGTGTCTCTCAGAAATTAGAGCTTACCAAACAAAGATACTGAATCATATGCATGTTCTGCTATTTGATATGTCTATTTAAATGTTTTAAACCAGTACGATATGATACACAATATGTTTCTCTGTCTTAGTCTCTCCCAGGACTGGTCTGTAATTTATGCATTATTTATAATTTGTTCAGATTTGCATTTATATTATGCATAGTAAAAGTTGTTTCAGTCATTTTCAATCACTGAATATTTTCTTTCAATTTCCATGTGCTCATATTAGCTATTTTGAATGGAGTCCTCTTATTTTGGGAAGTTGTGGCCTAATGGTTAGAGAGTTGGACTCGTAACCCAAAGGTTGCGGGTTCGAGTCTC
>NW_015650700.1:714916-726519 GCF_001515625.1 Sinocyclocheilus rhinocerous | reverse complement strand
GGTCCGGCAGGAATTGTAGGTGGGGGGAGAGAATGTACAGCGCTCTCTTCCACCTTCAATACCACGACTGAGGTGTCCTTGAGCAAGGCACCGAACCCCCAACTGCTCCCCGGGCGCCGCAGCATAAATGGCTACCCAATGCTCCGGGTGTATTGGGTGTGTGTTCTCACGGTGTGTGTGTGTGTGTTCACTGCTGTGTGTGTGCACTAAGGATGGGTTAAATGCAGAGCACTAATTCCTAGTATGGGTCACCATACTTGGCCACATGTCACGTCACGTCACTTATTTGTGGTTGTGGATGATTTTATTTACATAACTCTGAATGTAAATAAATGAACTGGCATAGCTTCCAGTTCCACTGGGAATTAATGAATGAATGAATGAATTCATTCATTCATTCATTCATTCATTCATTATTTTTTTTAACATAGTTAGTCATTGTTTTAATTAGAAGATATTTAAATAATGTTTTATAAGTTTAGAAGTTATACAAACCATACTTCTTAAACAAAACAAAACAAACAAACTGCAAAAGGCACATATTCATATTTAAAACTAATTTCTCATTTAATTAGACAAACTTCTGCTTTAAGCCCCACCCACTCCCGGTCTTTCTGAATTCAAATACAAATCATTTTGAGATTGCTACAGATACAGCTTCTGGCTCTGCTTCACACCCCTGCATTGCATTCAAGGTACACATGTATACTTTACAACATTGCTATTTACATTTTACACATTGTAATCTTAATGTTTCAAAGGGCACTACAACTATCTAACTAATAAAACATCTGCTTTCATAGCACAGGCATTTGAAGGCAACTCTGTTGCCCCCTGTGTTTGTTAGTGCCACAGTAATGCAAGGATCATAAAATAAGTATGTGACTTGCATTGTGCTGGTAAAACATTTACATCTGCCTTGCTGTACTTGCAGTCATAAAGTTTTAGTTTTAAGTCACAGCTATTAAAAAAAAAAAAACAATTACGACAAAGCATCTAAAATCCAGTGCCAAAACGCTCAAATACAAAACAAATGGCATGCATTTGGAAGTAGTAATGAAGAAACATGAACCAGAAGGTTACAATGTCTTACCACATTACCTCACAATCACACTCAGGCCTCCAGGGAAGACAACACAAGCTACTGAAACACCCTCCCAACCCCCTGGAGTACCAGCAATAAAAATATTTCATTTATTTTATTATTTTTTTACTTTCACCTAAAAAGCACAGAACAACAACAACAGATACCACCCAAAATATGCTTACACAAAACCTCCAGGCGTATATGAATGTGACGACTAAACGCTTTTATGAAACAATGCCTGCCTGTGGTTTAATTTTCGCGAACCTTAAACCACAGAGAGCGGCTGCAATACAGAAATAACACTGGCATGGCTTTATCAGCTCTCCGGGGCTCTTTGTGAGCTCTTTCTCAGTTTGTCTTCCCTCGCAGAACGCCGCTGCTCTTTGGGGGCTGGGCGGGTCAGCAGATGTGAAGGGCTGAACACAAAGGCTTACCTATTAGATGTCTGTTTCATATGACAGTGGCTTGGTCCTTGACAAAGCTCACGAGATGAAGACTTGAGCGGGGCCCTCAGGGGCTCCAACTCATCTGTCGCTAGGGCCGTTGAACTCTGTGACAACGCTGCGCTTAAAGGGCAAGGGGAAAATTATCCTTTCATCACTCGCTACTAAACAGAGGGAGTTCGGGGAAAGGAAAACCCTGCGCTCTAGTATATTCCATTCTCGGCTCCCACCCCTTTTTATTCTGTCTGTTTATCCGTCTCTTTCCAGCTGTAACAGTGTAACCCGGTCGGTGCACCACAGAAATGGCCATGAGTTTCTCTCTCTCTTTTTTTGTTTCTCTGTGAATTGTGTGACATTACAGGGGGTTCGTTTTCAAAAGACGGAACATGAGCAGAGATACCTCACCAACTGAAAACAGTGAGCAAAGTTCACATAGCTGAAGTACTCCGAAACCAACACTTTATTAACTCTGTCTGTTTTTAGCTTTTCTGTAGTAAAATAAATTGGAGTTGGTAATAGAATTCATAGTTATTCTCTTTTTTGTTTTTATGTCAAACTTACTGTCTTTTTTGTTTTTGATCTGATAACAAATTTTAACTTTTCTAGTTTGTCATCTATTAAAAATTGACAGTATTTAACAACTATTTTTTTTTGAAGAAGTAATTGGCTACATTGCAGGCCCAAACAAAAAAATGTATTTAAGTAATAAAGGGGCAATATCTTTATGAATATATTATTATCTAATGATTGGACTAGAATAGATAAACAGCATTGGACTAGAATAGATAAATATACACTAAATGCAATTAAACTGAGGGCAAAATGTAATTTCTGCAACGCTAGTAGAAATGCAAAATATTTATACTTATTTATTTTATTTTATTTTATTTTTTTAATCATTGCCATATTTATTTATTATTGCCATTGGTCAGACAGACTGATATTTCTGATATTTCTGCCCTTAACTCATTCCATTTGTTGAGCAATTGCTGCTGCATTAGGGTCTCTGCATAATAAGCTAGAAGTATTTTAACATTATTAATAATAATAATAACATCATGCCTACAAGTTTCATTATAAAATATTAAAGTATATATTTAGTTTATATTTAAGTAAAATATTAAAATGCTATATTGCTGTTTTTAATGTCACATTAATCAGCACACAGGTTTATAGCCAAGTGAGCCATAAAAAAAAGTAGTTTGTCAAAATGATATAATATTTTGAAAACATACATTATTATACAGATTATGGGTAGTCGAGGAGTAGAAAGAATTCCCAAGAACCGCCATTAACAAGATCATTTTGTCTATGACTAGGGTAATCTTTGTCCAGGAATATGCAAACTTCTCTTGTCTTTAGGGCCTTATTTGCCAAACCTTTGTGGTGTTTTTTTTATTATTTTAGTAATTTTTTCAAGAAATAATTACTTGTAGTTGCTAATGGAAATTTCGACTTCCGTTCAGTGTACCAGCTAGGGTATAATTGTGTAGGCCACAGCAACTGTCGTAACATCAATTTAAGTATCTTTGACAACAATGAGAGGATACAGAAACAGCTACAAATTCCTGAAGGTGAATCAGCATTGAACCGATATATCACAGACACCCCAAGAGCTCTGAAAATAATAACTGCCATCATTTGTCATCCTCCACTGACCCCCTAGCAAAACCTGGTGGAAATGAAAGATTTTATCATAGTTTTTCATTAGGGTCCGCCAGTCGTCTCCGCCACCAGCTGAGCCAGAAATGAATTCCGCTCACCCTGTCAGCTCAGAGTCACCCCGGCTTTTGTTCAGGATAAAGACATTATAGGCTCTTTGTATGGCTTTTCCCAGGGAATTATTGAGGGTGAAAAATGAACTCCCTCAGATAGTAGCTCAAATATGTTTGGTCTGGATATGTATTGGCTTTCAAGAAAAATGGTGATACGAACTGTGATGGCTTTTCCCAGGGAATTATTGAGGGTGAAAAATGAACTCCCTTAGATAGTAGCTCAAATATGTTTGGTCTGGATATGTATTGGCTTTCAAGAAAAATGGTGATACGAACTGTAGTGAAGTTCTCGTGTTGTGAGCCCAGACTGCTCCGGATAGGCAGATTTGTGCCGTTCTCTCTCCAGTCTGACAGTTTCACTGATGGTCAAAGCCAGAACTAGTGTTCCTTCCTGACACAGCATGCCATGATATATCTATTCCTATCGTAAATCAAGTCCAAACCTTGGGAAATCTGTAATTTATGAGGAAAGAGGTGATCCTAAATCTAAATAAATCATTAGGCGCTGGAACATAACATCCGAGAAAATTATTAGGGTTCAGTCATTATTGTATTTTCTAACATTTGATGTTAACGGTGCACTCAGTCGTTGCGCTGGTTGATATGCCAGTCGCCTTGGACTTGTTTCAAGCATCTTGGAAATGTTGCCACAGTTCTTCTATTGCTTCTGTCTCTGAAATGATGATGGTGAGATCAGATCTCTGTGTGGGCTGTACCTGCTTGTTCCAGGACTCCAATATTTACAAAAGAAATGTTTGCAAATCCCAAACTGATGTATCCTTCTCGCACACTAAAGCAAAATATGTAGATAATCGTCTTACGTGTGTGTTTTTGTAAAGCATCTATTAATATAGGTATGTGCTTAATACTCCTGCTTCTCAGATTTTACCTGAGAAAAAGACCCCAGTGTTTCCCCTTCTTCATTTTGGACTAAAATATTTCACATCAAATTCTTCTTTGATGTCTACAAATTGTCTCAGTTGTCTATTTCATGAAAAACATCAGAGACACAGTTGATATTACGCTGAAAATGAACAGGGAGCTCAATACCATTTCCGTCTAGATCATCCCGTTATATGATGTAATTCATTGCTGTTCACTGTTTGCATGAGGCTCAATGTCACTAGGATCTTTGTAATAGACTTTGATGAGTGATTAGCACGGCTGCCACTGCTGCGAAAACATGCGTGAAAACAGAGTGGAAGATTTGACAATCTCATCACAGCTTTGACTCTCGAGGAGACGAACATATATCTGAACTGGTAGGGTGCCTGTTCTCTCAGGAAGTGGCTGACCTGAGCATGAAGCAATGACCTGTGTTTATGCAGTGTGGAAGGTCAGCAGACAGACTTCAAGCCGTCCCAGAGGTCCTGTGGTTGTGGCTGGGAAACAAACATATTGCAAACATACTTTCCCTCTACTTTGAACGTAATATGAAAGAGATTGTGACATTTAATCACAGATGGATGCTTCAGCCCTCTTCCATGTTAAAATGATTTATTTGATGTCCTCCAAAAATATCTCAACAAGGGAACTGTAGACACACATCAAGAGTGAAAGCCAGTCCGTTGTCATCTAGACTGGAGTAAATGAAGCATAATACCACAGATTGGAATATGCACCAGTTATATGCACCCAGTCATACTGGGAACAACATCTAGTAGTAGGGTCCAAAATTAACACTCGCCAAGTGCCAAATGCATGTAAAAAAAAAATGTGTTACTCGCCAATTGGCTGGTAGCCAATGATTGAAGTAGAAACATACTTGAAACATACAACACATGCAACATCTAGTCCAGCTCCTTAAAAAAAACAAAAAAACATCTGTTGCAACTTGTGTGTCCTCTTACTTTATTCTCATTGAAAAATTTTCCATCAGAAAATTCCATTAGTACCATGATGCCTAAAGGGATTTTCCCCACATAAGTAGACTATACCTGACATTAATACAACAAAACAAAAGATATGAGGAATAACGTGATATGTCTTTTGTGACACAATGTTTTTGTGACAAGTGCAGTTTCATGTAGTATATTTGTCCAATTATGGATAAAAATATAATAATTTAAAATAATAATAATAATAAAATTATTATTACAAAACTTTAGTATGTATTAGCTGCAATTGTATCTGCTCTCTACATTGAAGACCCAGGTTGTCCTATGATGTCGGATCTCTGGACAGCACAAGTAACAATTAAAAGAAAGAATTTATGAAATGATACTGTAATGCAAAAATGTAATAATGTATTATTTATATTGTAAGTAAAATGGTTGTATTTGTTGAACTAAAATTACTTTATGCTAAATAAAATCTTTTTTTTTTTTTTTTTTTTTTTTTTATGTAATCCAGCAAACATTACTGAAGTGCAGCAATGAGAAACTATTGAGAATTACCATAGCGTATAATGGAAAAAAATAAATAATAAATAAATAAATGAAAAACAATTTAAAAATAAGTCTGGTAATGAGAATTTGGAAGGAAATGTGTATATCATAAAACCTCATTCACAATGCAAACAAACAAACAAATAAGTCAGTCAGTCTTTCCTAAAAGCTTGTACCCCATAGCGAGAGGTCGGTGAAGAGGTCACTTGCTAGAATTTGAAGTGTTGATTCTTTAGCCACAGGCCTGAGGGCAGGTCAGCTCTCCCTAGTGTAAGGTCAAGTCACGGCAATGATGTACTGCTCAGTTAGAGACCACATTTCTAGGAACGATTCAAAACAAAATGAACAAATATGAAAGGTATTTAGGAAAACTTTACATTATTACAGCAATATTTTTTGTATAGCTGCTTTGAAGCAATGTGCATTTTGAAAAGACCTGCAGTATACAAAAAAAAAACAAAAAAAACTTGACTATACTCTGAATACAGAAAGCTTCATAGTATTGGATTTTAGACTTAATGTTATTTGAATTTGTCTTCCAAATGTATATGCATTTTGTTCAATCCCAGTGGACTGAATGGGGCTCACCTACAGTATGCATATATGTAAGTTTACCCTCACACACTAGCATGTCATACAAAGGAAATATTGTCATCCACTCCCATGCCAGCATATGCACTCGATAGAGCTGTTTACATGAGTCACATATATTCAGGTGGTACGTTCTTTACCTTGGCGTTGAAACCGTGATCCCAAACCATAGAGGCCATTCATGCTGTAGGGCCCTATGAAATATAATTTCCATCTTTACTTTAAAATAAGTCATTTATTTTCTATTTTGTCTTTCTACAGATCACTCAGAAATCTGTTACCAAGGAAAAGCTGTGTCTTGCTTTTGTAGAGACAGCTTTATTTATTTATTGCGTGGAAGCTCTGTCCCAAATCGGAAAGCTGTCAGCACGCTGGGTTTCCCACAAACGTAATCTCTTGTGGAAATGTCAAAGTTAACTCCATTTCACAGAAAACAGACATTCTGCATTGTGCCTTTCAGACTTCCCATTCATGCGCGCAAGAACGCGTCAGCTGAGGTGGTCATTGTTCATGTCAAATTCTACCGTCCTCCAAAATTCCTTGTCTTCTTTAGCTCATGAGCTTTCCGCCCACGCCTGCAACTACACCACAACCTTAGGCAGGTCTTTGCAGGGCTCCAACACGAAGGCTCTCGGGCCCACAACGTGATCTGTGATTTTAACACCACATCTGGTTTTCAAGCCAAGCTAAACTAATTGAATGGCTTCAATTTGGAGTTCCTGACCACTGTTTGCTGAACATCATGTCCTTGCACAGTGTTCAGAGTCAGCAAATCTGGAGCGAGTCCCTGTACACTCTGGTCGGCTTCAGGCCCTCTGCCTTCTCACAGCGGGTGGATGCAGAAAGAGCTGGCGACGTAACAAATTACCACTCCATGTTTACGCAACAAAGCGTCTGCCCTGCAGAATATCTTGCCCTGACGCAAAAAGTCGAAAGCCCATGTCTGGAAATCTGCAGTACAGTGCAAAGCGGCATGGGTCCCTTTCCTCTCGCCAACAAAAACAACAATTACAAGCAACTCAGACAGCCCAGCTATGAAATAGGGCCTTGTTGCTGAGAAAAGCTAGCAATTAGGGGGCATTGTTCAGCAAAGGAAAGCAGCTTTTATTTTTTTTTTGGTTAGTTTGTCATGCCCCAAAGGTCTGCATGGTTCAGAATGCAACTTCTTATTGATTTTCACTGCCGTTATATCGAGGTCAAAAGCAGGATAGGAGCGTTAATTTCACCGCTCTGTTGGATTCCATCCCCATTTCCCCCTCCTGACATCTGGCTTTGCCTGGGAAGCTGGAAAACATCTTTAATATTCTCATGACAGTAAAGACGACATATGGAAAACATTGTAAAACCTTAATCTGCAATGAAAGCGAGAGAAAGAGAGAGAGAGGCCGGCAGATAGATGCTTGGCTTTCTAATTTGTAGGTTTCAGAAGTTCTTTGGGGTAGCCAGACGGCATACAAGACCAGAGACACTTCGATATACTGTACATCACTCGCTTATTTTTCCACACCTGCCAATAGCTAGTAAGTCAGAACTCCTGCAGGGAATATGCTGTCTAAAGATTTAAAGTGGTAATTCAGTCCAAAATGTAAATTCTGTCATTTACGCACCCTCACGTTGTTTCAAACCCATTTTTTCAAATTTGGATTACAAAGGGTGAATATTTGAAGAATGTCCTAGCCATGTCCTAGAATATCCATATGATTGTGGGTTATATTCCAAATCCTCTGAAGCCATACGATAGCTTTTATTTGGGGGGGTGGTTATAAACTTTTATTGAATTTTTGTAAATTGCTGCTAGACGTTATTTAGCATCTAACAAAGAGGTTGTTTGTCATCTTGGGTGTTCACTGTAGGTCCACGTTTTGGTTAATTTAAAACGCAAACACGAAGTGATTCAGGTTAACTTTATTTCCCAACCCAGGCTCAAAAAAAAAAAAAAATGTGCCTGTGGTGGCATTTCTGCTAAATGATATTACGCTGCTTTTTGCACATTTCGAGACATTTTTAAAGGGATTTTTAAAGGTCCAGTGAGTGGCACTAACAGCACATTTAGTTTTCTCCAAAACAGATGAATGTGCCAATGTTTTTTAATACGTTGGTTGTTGTAACCGTTTGCAAATTAAATAATATAATTAATATTAATTTAATTAATATGGTGAGTGGCACTAAAATTTTAATGCTCTACTGAGCTTGAAAATAACCACCTACCACGTTCACTAAATGCTACCTTAAACCTAACCGACAATGTTAACAAAATAAAACTTGAGCTAAAACCACATATGCTGAAGAAACCATGCCATTTTAGCTTGCTACAAGTTATCATGATTTTGTTTCGCAGTACTTATCTTATGATTTTTTTGACTTGATTAACATGATTAAATTTGCCTCTAAATAAATATGATCAGATCAAAATGTAGTGTGTTCAATTATGCACGTTTTCTCTTTTAATCTATACAGAAAACACAGCAATATGTAGGCCTAAAGATGTTCTATTCAATTTATGCTGAATATTAATTGTTTTACTGAAAAAAAAAGACTTGCGCGGCTGCTTATTGTTCTTATTATAATGCATAGTATAGCACCCAAAAATATGCCTATTATCTAGCAAATATCACTGAATTCAGTGTGTTAGAAATATCACAACTGTTATGTCTTGGCTATAAAAAAGGAACTTAAGGCTTCTGTCATGATTTTTGTTTTGCCAGTCTGAAAGTGTGCTAGTAGATCATTTAAGCAACGTATTCAAAGTTGTTAGTTTGCAATTACCTTAGTCATATAATGTAACAACACTAATTGTGCTCGAATAAGAATAAGAATAAGAACACTGAAACAGTAAATAGGCAATGGAGTCCCCGCCACAGTAAACCCCAATGCGATCTGAGGCCACTTTTGGGTCCTGAGTTTGGTTCTTTCGAGGAGGGCTCCTGTATGTAACTCATGTTTCATAAACTCAGGGAATCATATCAGCAGCTTGACAGAGTTTGTTGAAGTCCATTCGAGTTCGGTAACAGGCCCACGTCTATAATTCTTTGCTAAGCAACAACTTCTGGGTGTTTGGTTTAGCGCTCCAACAAAAGCGCAGACGTGCAAGACTGGCCCAGAACGCATCATTAATTCTCATATGGAAGATTAAAAATCTACAATTACTCTGATTTTGAACATTGTGCAATCCAAACTGCCGCTGTGCAAGTTCATAGAGACAGTAGACGCATTTACAGGTGATTATTTTTTCATATGTGTGAGCTGTATTTATTCAGGACCACTGAAGACTGAGACATTGTACTCAAGGCTAAACCATAGTGCCTCTGCGTGATTAACACTGAATTATTATGTCGCCTTGGGTTCAAACGGTTCTCCTGTTTGCCAAAACCAAGTATCTTTCACATTAGGAAATCTGGATTTGGAAAAGGGAGTGCTGTCCCACCAGAGGTCATTTACGATTGTTATTTCCCATTTCGTGTTATCCCTTGCTCACATTCAACCTTGAAAGAACACATTTATTACATTAAAATAAATCTCCTAATTTACCCTAATGTTTTCCTTAATATGTGATTAACATCCAGACTAGAATTACTGTAGCATCATATTCAGCTTCAAATAATCCCTGGTTAAATGGGACTAAATATGCAGTCCAACAGAAGGTACAGGTGCTCCATAACGTACCAGATGTTCCGTATATCTCCCAGAAAAAGAGTAACATGTAAATACCTTGAGATAATGGACACCATTGTTCTCAGGTTTAACACCCCCTAGGTCTCGTAGGTTGGTTCTCACCAGCCTTGTTCATTTGTGTTTGGCAGATGGGGGTTTCTGTGGTCGACTCCTCGGTTGCAGGCCTCGGAGGATGCCCGTATGCCAAGGGAGCATCTGGCAATGTTTCTACTGAGGATGTTTTATATATGTTACATGGTCTTGGAATTGAAACCGTAAGTCTCGGTTTTCAATATGAATCACTAAGAATTTATGAGAATAAACAATGACACTTTTGGGCACTTAAGTTACACAAAAACTGTCTGAATGTTATTCGATGCAGAAAATCAAAGCAAATGGCATCTGCGGTTAAATGCTGCACAAACTTTTCTCAGAACTGTTTCTGCCAGGACGTTAGACATTACTTTTACAGACATTTCCGTTAATTGTAAAACACAATGCAGTGCAAAATTAAAAATACAGATAAAACACCTGTAAAAAAATGTATGCGGAAAAATCCCTTTCATATAAATACAGTATATTGTGCCCTATTTTCACAGATCTTTTTTTAGAGTGCAGTTCCCCTCGCATGGGAATTCAGCACGTTAATTACTTTTCTACTATCAGAAAACATCTTAATGTCTATTGTATGATTGTAATCCCAACCACCTCTTTATGAAATATTTTGCACAAAATCTGTTTAAAATAAATGCCACTCACTCAGATATTTTGTTACATAATGCAAAGACATGAACACATTTTTATGTTTGACTTTTGCATCCAAATACTTTCTGAGGCCACTGTATATGTTTATACACACACTTCGACTACACTCCCAGTTTTTCCATTACTCAGTTTTTCCCGTTGTCTCAAGTTGTCTCTTTTTGTTTTAGTATATACACAACATTTACAATGGTGTGTGAAAGTGTGTCTGGAGGGTATTATTTGGGTAAAAATGTGGATACCAGTCCTGATATACCTGATATTCTGGTGGCAGCACATTTGCAGTAATTATGGTCTACAGTTTCTCACACATTTTTATTTATCATTTTTTTTATCCACACCCTTTAACTGCCTCCTCTTCTTAATCCTCACACAGATAACATCTCAGAAACACTAACCTCAGGCTTGCAGTTTCTTTTGCTATTGTGCCCCCTGGTGTCTGTTGTGACTGGTAACTCTTGGTGGCTGTTTGTGTTTGTGATGCAGGGGGTGGACATGTTGAAAGTGATGGAAGCAGGAGAATTCATCTGCCGAGCCTTAAATCGTAAGACTAACTCCAAGGTCAGCCAAGCTACTAAAACCATCCGGCCTTTTCATTCTAAGTGATAATACATACAATGTGTTCCAAAAGTCTAACCACATTCAACCAATGTACTGTAAACATCACAAAAATGCTTTCAGACTTTTAGCCTCTGCTAAATGCTTTTACTTTGTTTGCCATTTTAAAAACTGCTGATGCAGTTTTCAAATGAATAATAGCTACAATATACTGTGCCAATAACAGGAAACATGGGCATTTTATGCCAAGAAATGAGCCAATGTCTTTTGTAGTTTATGTCAAACAGAAAACACTAAAAATAGATAGCCAAGAAAATGTGACATGACATGAGGCCCCCCCCCCCCCCCC
>NW_015650700.1:709095-714304 GCF_001515625.1 Sinocyclocheilus rhinocerous | reverse complement strand
CCCCCGATTCATATCCTATTTTTTCCTATCATAAACTGACATTTCAACAGTATTAACAAGAAATCTACAATAATATGGAGAAAAACAAAAGTATTCAGTGCAAGCATTTGTTAATAGGAATAACTGAAATAAAGAATCCTTCCACCAAGCAATGTAGTCTGATTGCATTCATGCTGTTTTAAGTCACATTAATATAGTCTGTGCATATGTGTATATCTGTGTATATCAGAAATAAAAGCTATTTTAGACACACTTTATTTTAAGGTCAAATTCTCACTATTAACAATAACTACGAATTTTGCCTCAATATACACCTAAATTGCTGCTTATTAATAGGTAGTAAGGGGTAGGATTATGGGATCTAAAATATGGTCATGCAGAATAAGGCATTAATATGTGCTTTATAAGTACTATTAAACAGCCAATATGCTAGTAATATCAAAGTCCCTTTCAAGGAAAGTCTGTTCATTCGGCGGCCATATTTGCAATGCCTTCGCGCAGCTCATCTAAGACATTGTGCCCGGTTGCATAAAGCACCTTAAGTGTAATTTTCCCTTAAGATCGCCCTTAAGTTTCCCTTACACTTAAGGGCGTTGCATAAAATATCCCTTAAATGTTACTTAAAACCCCTTCGGACCCTGCATCCATTGAAATGGACATCACATGATTTTTTGTTTAAACCAATACAAGTGGACATGAAAAAAATCTAATAAAAAAATGATTTGGCACAAATCTTGTTTTTTAGACTTATTTATATATTGGAGAAGAGTAAATATCAAGTGGATAAAAAAAATTTTGTTCAGTGAAAAAAAATCAGGTCTGAAGGGGTTAAGTGTTTCTTTAGGTGAAACGTCATAAACCCTTATAATTTCTCTTAAGTATCCCTTGAAACCGATTAAGTGTTGCATAAAGCCCCTTAACTGTCATTTTCCTAAGTATAACATAAGGGTTGGAAAATGTCACCTTAAGTGTTACACAAAAGTCTTCTACAAGACATGACCGGCCGCTTTATGTGTTAAACAGATTTTAATTTACGCATTTATTCACATATAAACATTGATCAAATTACATACAGCACATAATTAGCTCAAACGTGAGTGCGTCACACTCCAGAGCAAATTTATATTCCATAATATTTTATTCTGTATTTTCCTACGTATTACCTGGAGATGATTTGAAAAACATACATAAAGCATATATTGTTGCAATCGTGTGTTTATTGTGTTTAAGTTTCTGCTTTTTATTAAGCTTATAAGATAGGCTACTTCTATGAATCCGGTTTGGACTTTCAGCGTGAGAGCGCCCTCCGGCTT
Source organism: Sinocyclocheilus rhinocerous (assembly GCF_001515625.1). NCBI lineage: Eukaryota > Metazoa > Chordata > Actinopteri > Cypriniformes > Cyprinidae > Sinocyclocheilus > Sinocyclocheilus rhinocerous. The sequence continues at coordinate 712,991 of NW_015650700.1, read as the reverse complement.
CGAGTATGAATGAAACACACACTGCACTAGAGTTTAATAGAGAATAAAGCGTCATGCATAGACTATCTTGTCTCTTTGCATATAAATATATATTTATTCACACTAGTACTTGAAAACCTCGACATGGACAGAAATGATGAGAGATCTTTATTTGTTGTCCAAAGATGAATAAAAGTTTTATGGGTTTGAACTGACACGAGGGTGAGTAAATGAATTCAGAATTTTCAGTTTTGAGTGAATTATCAATTGTTTCTGTCTCGTCTGGTCCTTCTCTTTCATATTTGGTTTTCTTTTTTGTTTTCCTTATCCATGTTATATTGTTTTCTGTGAAAACGTACACCGCTACCTCAGGCCCGGATTAACAGAGTGTAGTGCCCTAGGGTGACCACATTTAAAGTGCCCCCCCCCCATTTTGAATGTGTTTCAACAAAACGTATATTTACTTATGTTTTTACAGGCACTAAAAACGTACAATACTGATGTATTTTCAGCATCTAAATGTACAAATTCTTACGTATTTTCAGCATTTAAACGTACAAAACTGACGTTTTGACCACACCTAAAAATGAATCTTTATGAATATTGAAATCGCGGCATTAATTTTATTATTGTTGTTGTTTTTAGTTGTCATATCAATGACCTTATGTTTTCAATTGCATTATTAAATTGTTTACTCGTTTACTTAATATGAAATGATAACATTTAATTCTGTTCTGTGATTTCTGCTGCCAGCTCGTTTCCAAGAATAGGCCTATATAAAGTTAAACAAGACTGCACTCAGTATCCGTAAACGGCGACTGAGTGTCGCACAACTCTGACTGAAGTTCAATGATGTCAAGGTTGTAATGTGATTAGTTACTAAGGGACACGTGATCCAAGTTAGCCATTACGCTTTCTCCAATAGTAAGTAATACAGACCCTCTCATTTCCCTATAGTAATCTCTGGTCTAGCCTCAGGTTTCTATGGGAGCTTCTAACGGCCGCTGCAGTGACGCAATGACTTTACCAATCTGCGATTGGCTTTTTCATTTAGAAGGCGAGACTATTCCGCCATATTGCGCGTTGCAGTTTCTCATGTTTCTCTCATTCATAAATGAACCGTCTTTGTATTTCTGTAGTCTTTGGTAATATGCAAGCTAGTTAATATTGAGAATTGGTCCTTAAAATAAAGTGTTGGCATTTATATATATATATATATATATATATGTGTGTGTGTGTGTGTGTGTGTTTGTGACCCTGGACCACAAAACCAGTCATAAGTAGCACGGGTAAATTTGTAGCAATAGCCAAAAAATACACTGTAGGGGTCAAAATGATCTATTTTTGTTTTATGCCAAAAATTATTAGGATATTAAGTAAAGATCATGTTCCATGAAGATATTTTGTAAATGTCCTACCGTAAATATATCAAAAATGTATTATCATTAGTAATATGCATTGCTAAGGACTTCACTAGGACAAATTTAAAGGCGATTTTTGGTTCAGGGTCACATATATATATTCAGGGGCATTTCCTCCGATTAGGCAAGGGAGGCAGTGTCTCCTCAAAATATTGGATGATACAAAAAAAATTGTAGTACAAAAATAAAACAACACCAATATTACAAAATATAACATTAAAAAGTGTATAAATCACTTGTTTTCTCTAAATAAACATTGTCCAACCGCGACACCAGCAGGTAAAGTTACAACGGGAATCCGCGTCTTTCTCGCCTCCACTGAGCCCATTGAGTTTTAACAGACCCCCTAAAGTGCAGTGAGTTTGGTGGGGGGTAATTAAGAATGAATGGGGGAAAGTCACGTGAGAGGAGGCAATGCCTCCATCGTGATATGATTGGATATGACTGGTTATGTTCGGCTGTGATTGGTTCATGCGATAAATCTTGTGTTCACTCTTGTGTTCGTGCACGTTTAGCGTTCGCGAATCAGTCTGAATGTAAGTAAACAACTCACACACTTAGATATTATCACTTTGTTACATCAAAATAAGACTTAAAATGGCCTGAAAACATGATCTGTGTGAGTTTTTAGTGAGTACTCAGCTTGGTAAAATTTAAAGTAAATCTCTGTGTCTGTGACCAGTATTTACTGAGCTTTGATGACTGATGAACCGAATAATTCAAAAAATACTTAAAAGTTAACTATTAAAAAGAATAGCTGAACGTTCACAAATAAAATATATTGTTTAAATTGTTACTGCCTTGAGTTATTATTTTGGAATAAATGTAAAATGCTTAAAAACAACTTGATGAGATTCATACTTGGCTTTAATAAACAGAATATTGATTACATTGTTAATGTAAAAATATAATATAGAATTGTTTCTGTTGTTGTATTCTGGTAGTGTAAGTAATGTTTATCTAGGAAACAATATTTAGGACAACAATTAAAACAATTATTCAGGACTTTGTGACCCTGGCAAAAAGTGGTGGGGACATGTCCCACCCGTCCCACCCGCAAATTACGCCTATGGTTTTACACCTGTCCTCTTTTTCTCTCTCAATTTCTTCTCCAGTTTGCCTGTATTGCCTGTACTGACAAATTGGTTTTGTCAGTGTGTTGGATGTAGGAGAAATGGACAGGAATAAAGATCTGAGCGACTTTGACAATGGCCAAATTGCTAGGCGGCTGGGTATGAGTATCTCTGAAGTGGCAAGGCTTGTGGGTTGCTCCTGGTCAGAAGTGGTGAGCATTTACTAACAGTGGTCTGAGAAGGGACAAACCACAAACCGGCAGGGTGTTGGACACTCAAGGCTTATCAAGGGCAACGAAGGCTATCCCATCTGTTCTGAGACAACAGAAGGTCTACTGTGGGCCGTGGAATATCTAGCAGTGATGAAATTTCACAAACTGATTTATTGCAAAGATGACATTCTATCACAGTATGAATTTAGAATTCACTTAGCTCTTCAGAATGAGCCATTTTTTCACAAATGTTTGTAAATGCAGACTGCATGGCTAGGTGCTTGATTTTATACACGTGGCAATGGGTCTGATTGAAACGCATGCACGCCTACTTAGAAATTAATAGGAGGGGCCGTACAAGCCATAATTCATTCTGGCACTCTCACACACTTACATTCTTGTTTCACATACATATGTTTCTACTTACATATATATACACTTTTACTTTTCAACACATACTGTACATATTCTGACTTTCACTCACATATATTTACGCTTCCACATATATGTATTCTTTATTCTTACATACCTACATTCTAACTCATATGTGGTATTCTGTCCATATAAGCTGCGAATGCTCCGCATACCCAGGCCATTTGAGAGAATAAGTTCACGGGATAATTCATATAAACATGATTATAAGTTGATCCCTTGTCATTTGAAATGTAACTTAAAGCTTAAAGAGTTAGGAATAAGTACGTAAAATGATTTTTTTAGCCAAACGGCAGTAATTTTCTGTAAATCTACGTCAGTTATGGTTGCTCGCAGCTTTCTCGTCTCCACTCTGTTGCTATGACTCAGTGATTTGCTGGTCTGTGGCAGAAAGATACCATATATGTCTAGTTTTGTGCTCCACAACTTATAGATTTTTTAAAATAATTATGATGATGCAATATTGGAACCACATGTGGGTCCGCTAGAGGGCGCAGAGTTGCGCGAGGTAAACTGTTCGCGAAGTGCTCGCCCAAGCGGAAAAATGCTCTGCTATTGCCAATGCCTAAGCGGTAAATAATAATAAAAAAAATGTTTATAAAAACGTGGGCTATATAAAATTTTAATAATTACAGTGCAAGTCCTTCTCTGATTTTATTATCGTTTGCAAGGTTGCAACGTTACTTTGCAATATTTTAAATACTTTTGGGTATTTTGCATGGTCTGTTATGTCACCCGGGTGGGAGTTTTAACTCCTATTCACAGTGAATAAAAAATAT
>NW_015650700.1:685547-709079 GCF_001515625.1 Sinocyclocheilus rhinocerous | reverse complement strand
ACCCCTAAACCTAACCCTACCCATAATTTATTCCTAAAAACAGTGTGAAATGATAGCTGATTAACAAGGGTGTAGAAGCACCTAACCCTGATCGTAAGCCTAAAACAGATATTTCCTAAAAAGTTATCCCTCAATTCTGATTGGTTCATTGAAATTTTGTTCCAGGATCAACAAGGATGTTGATCCAGGAACATGTTGTACTTGGTGAAATCACGGTCACCAAACCATATTTGGCGGTTTTTACTTGGAAAACCAGCTATATTTTTCTTGCATTCGAATAACAATGGATAAACCTGAAACGATAGAAGAAGGATTGGAGATGAATTTCATTTACAAATAAGGTAGGACATGTGCATACTTTTAAATCGACACCTGCCACGGGGTTTGTCATCAGATTTGTTATCTGTGATCCCTTTTGAGTGTCCTAAAAACCGATGGGGGGGGGTCTTATCACTCAGCATACCCGGTTAAAAAAGTCACCGCTCGCCACTCATATATATATATATATATATATATATATATAGTCACGTTCATGTCTCATCTTTTTTATTTTTGGTATCTATTACTTCCTCTTTAAGCAGGAAGTCACTTTTGAGACAGGAAATACATGCAAGACTTGCTCAGCTCATCCTAACACAACTATACAATTAAGACAGTAAAATGTGTTTATATGTTATTTAATTAATATAATAATTGATTGATAACAGTTGTTTAAATAGACTAATCATATATTTTATTGTGTTAATTGTTTAGATTTTTATAATGCATTATCTTCTTGTCGATCCACCAGTTCTACTCTGTGTGTTTGCTGCGTAAAAACATTGGTTGATTTTTACATTGGTCTGAACAAAAACAGCATACGGGGTTATTGAAACTGCACATTCATTCTCTGCCAACAGGTTGCGCTTTCGGAACGGCAGAAATACAGCGGTTTCCCCGGTATCGGCTGTATACAAAGCAGCGCAGCACCTGACCTTGAAACATGCAGCGATCATATTTAATCAATAAAATCACAGCCTTTTGAAGTTTAATCGTCACATTAATCTATATCGCAATTCTGTCTTTTCGTCCCCAAATTTAAGACCTCTTGAAATCATAATTAATAATTTATTGTACCTTTTAAGACTTTATGACTATACCGTTTATGGACTTAAATTTGATACAACTAAATGTAAGACTTTTAAGCCTTTTTAAGGACCCGTGGGAACCCTGAAATAAGTGTATCTGGCAACACGGTGGAGGCTGCGCCCGTGCCTTCAGTCACAACTAGCTGAAGGGACAAGGACAAAGATATAACCTTTTCAAAATGATATTTTTTTATGATATTTTTTATTTATTTATTAAAAAAAGAAAAAAAAGAAAAAGACAGCTTGCCGCCTCATCTACCTCAGGACCTGTCCTGATTGCGCCTAACCTGTCTTCCATTTCCACTATGCTCTCTCTCACACATAGGCTACATTCTTATCTTACATACACATAGCCAATTTTCTTTAGACATACATGCATTTTCTTCTTACATACATTTATTTTGTGTAGTATTAAATGTAGCCTATACTTTGAATACATTTGTACAAGAGCAAAACGTATAAATGTCTGCGTAAAATAAATGAATATAATAGGAAAATGTATGAATGTGTGCGTTAAAATTGTCAGGATTGGACTGTCTTTGTGTTTTGCTCCCCATGTGCTCCCCGTGACCCAGTTTCTCCCTCATGTGCCCTTATTTGGCCGTTCCTGTTCCTGTCCTCATTGTCTCTTAATTAGTCATTCTGTTCACCTGTGTTCCTCCCAATTGCCTCGTTTAGTCATGTATTTAAGTTCCTGTCTGTGCGTTCCTCCTTTGTCGGGTCTACCAGTTGTGTACAGTTGTGTCTTCCTTCCCTTCCAAGTGTGGATTTACCCTGTGTGTTGGATTCAATAAATTACAGTTTCGTTTATCCACGGCTCCTTCATTCCTTCTGGCAGTGTATCGTGACAGAAGACACAACCCAGAACAGTTTTTTACGTGTCTCCCCTCCGATTGTTTTCTGTTTTCCATTCAGTGTTTTTTGTTTCCGTAGTGTTTCCTTCCCCATGGATTACCTCGCTGTCAAGTTTACCTCCCTCTCCCGCAAGGACCTTTCCCTCTTGGAGTATGCTGTGGAGTTCAGCCAGCTCGCCGTTTTAACGGCGTTCGATGACGCTGCAGTGCTGAACTCCCTGTTCTGGATCGGGGCCAACTACTACCGCCCCGTCAACCTGGAGAGCGTCTACCCCCGATCCAGAACACAGCCAGACCCAGATCCCAGCCCACCATCAACCCGCTGCGCGGAGCTTAAGCCCGAGTCCACCGCTGAAGGAGAGCCAGAGCCTGCGGCGACCGACGAGCCATCACCATAGAGAGCGTAAGTGCTGAGGATCGCCCTGGAGCCCGAGCCTGTGACGTCAGACCAGGTGCGAGAACTGGCTACAGAGCTCGCCACGGGGGAGAGCATCATGGACAGTGAGAGCGTGGAGAGGAGCTCCACGCCTGCACCATGGCTGAGGGTGAGCTGTCTATGGATCTGGGTAAAGGAAGAGTGGAAAGAGACTTAATTGATTTGTTTACCGACCTTCCCCCTTTCCTCCCTCCTCCGTCGGTGACCTCTGTCCCTCTCGTTCCTGTTTCCACATCCAGCCCAGAGAGAGCTCCTGTTCCCAAGTTAAGCCTGGAGAGCCCGGAGGCTCACAAATGCCCGACCACCCACCCACTCCTGTCTCCTCCACCGCTGTTGTCTGGCAGCCCCTCTGCTCGCCCTCAGCCCACCATCAGTACAGTGCGAGCTCCGCGGGTCTGCCATCCTCCATCGTCCCAGTGGCTGCAAAATCCCTGGCCTCTGCCTCCAGCCTCTAAGCCCCGGACTCCGCCTCGGCCTGTCGACTCAGCGGCTCCACCATGGCTCCTAGCTCCCTCCTCTTCGAATGGCCCATCAGTCCACTGGCTCCACCGGGCTCCCTCGTCGTTCCAGCTCCGCTTGGTCTGTCGTCGATCATCTGTCGCCTCGGGACTCCACTCCTCTGGCTGCGCCTCGTCCCTCCGGCTCTGTCAGGCTCCTCCATCCCTTCGGCTCCTCCTCAGTCCTCTGTCGCTCCGGCTCCACCACGGCCTTCTGGATCCTTCCTCCGCCTTGTTCGCCGGAGTCATCTGCTCCGCCTTGGCCCTCTGGATCCTCCCCGTTGCCCTGGCTCATTGGCTCTCCGTCCCCGCCTCTGGCTCCTCCACTACCTGCTCCGCCGCAGTCGGTTGGCCCCCTGGAGTCGTCAGCCCTTCCTCCTCCATTGCTCCTCCCTCCGTCGGCTCTACCGTGGGTCGCCATTATGGCTGTGGCCTGGGTCCCACCTGGCGCCGCATGCTCCAAGTCCCTCCTGTCATCTCCGTGGCTGATCCTTCCTCCGTCTGATCCGCCCTGGCTCCTCCTGTTTCCTCCTTGGCTCTTCCCTCCGTCGTCACCTCCCTGGACTCTGTCTGCCGGTCCCCTCTCGGGTGTCCGTCCTCCTCCTGAGCCTCCTCCCAGTTCCCACCCATCCCTTCCTCTGCTGGTTCTATGGCGCGAGGACGCGCCTTCTGTCTTTGTGTTTTGCTCCCCATGTGCTCCCCGTGACCCAGTTTCTGCCTCATGTGCCCTTATTTGGTCGTTCCTGTTCCTGTCCTTGTTGTCTCTTAATTAGTCATTCTGGTCACCTGTGTTCCTCCCAATTGCCTCGTTTAGTCATGTGTTTAAGTTCCTTTCTGTGCGTTCCTCCTTTGTCGGGTCTACCAGTTGTGTATGTGTGTCTTCCTTTCCTTCCAAGTGTGGATTTACCCTGTGTGTTGGATTCAATAAATGACAGTTTCGTTTATCCACGGCTCCTTCGTTCCTTCCGGCAGCGTATCGTGACAAAAATAGCCTATGTAACTGAAAGCAAAAATTTATGAATGTGTGTTGTATGGCCCTTTGTAGTGCTCAGCACTTTTTCACATCAAAAAACTACTGTAATAAATTTGAACACTGTCATGGATTTTGCACACTTTATGATCTAATAAGTGTGTACGTGCACTTTATAAATAAGGCCCCTGAATTCAGTCAAGTCACCTTTATTTATACAGCGCTTTTAACAATACAGATTGTGTCAAAGCAACTGAACAGCATTAATTAGGAAAATAGTGTGTCAATAATGCAAAATTACAATAGTAAACACTCATTTTTCAGTTAAAGGCAGTTCATCATTGAATTCAGTGATGTCATCATCCAGCTCAGTTCAGTTTAAATAGTCTCTGTGCAATCAAGTCAACTATATCGCTGGAAATGAAGTGTCCGCAAATAAGCAAGCCAGAGGCGACAGCGGCAAGGAACCAAAACTCCATCGGTGACAGAATGGAGAAAAAACCTTGGGAGAAACCAAGCTCAGTCGGGGGACCAGTTCTCCTCTGGCCAGACAAAACCAGCAGTTCAATTTCAATTGAATTCAGTAATTAAGAGGTGTGCCCCAATCCTTTTGTCCATATGTATGTATATATATGTATAAATAAGGAGTCCAAAACACATAAACTACACCCATTTTCTTGTTGTATTATATGTTATACCACATTAATCTCTTAAAAGGTGTAACCATGAATAGATACTGTAAGATTACCTATTAGGATGTATTATACATTTATGAAAAATATAATTCATTAGAATGTGTATTATAATGCATTGTATACACAGGCATAAAGTAAACATGTTAGGCTACCTAAGCACATCCTAATGAAATATGTACAGTGTTTTGTTGTAATAAAATAATAATCTGCAATCTTCAATTTGTGAAAAATATAAAATTATGAGTGGTGTAAACATGAAAAGTTCATTTTCAACACTGCTAAATTCTGTGTGATAAAAGTTTAACCCCGAGGGGTAAGACAACTACTTCGCTGAAATGTCTCATCAATGTCTGTGTTAAAGTTCCTAATGATGATTTAGTGTGGTCCTGACACTGGGGTTCAGGAAACACATCATTAGACTTAAAAACATCTGGATTGAGGTGTTGAGTGTCAGTAGGAGTGGAGACGAGAGAGACTGATGCACTATGATGAATATCAGATGGGCTGAAGAAGACAAGAGCATGTCCTCTTATCAGAGGCTTTCCTCATGTTGGCTGTCCATCTTCCACAACTTATAATTAAATGAGAGAACTGACATCAGAGATGCTGAATGTTGCTCATTAAGACTTTATTTATAGTGTATGCCCTGAAACAAAATCAGATTAGCACATTGCAAAAAATATTGAATATTGTGTAACATGAAAGAGCACATCGAGAGTATTATTACACTTATTACATCATTCTCATCAATTACAAGCTTTTATTTTTTTTATTTTTGCAGTGAGGTCTGAAACTTACTATACATATATTTATCTTCAGTACAATGGCCTCTTATATGTCACATGATTAAGGAAAATTAAACTCTTCATATTTTGACACCTTCCAAGTAAACATTCTTATGGCAATAATACCAAATTACAACAATTTAGATTTTTTTTTTAAATAATAATAATAATAATCCAATATATCTTGTCAATAACATGTGGATAAAAGCAAGTTCTGCCCTACAATTTCTTTTTTCATCCAATATAAATAATACATCAGAGCATCAGTCAGAGCAGAAACAATCCATTCTTGCAAACCTCAATTGTGGCTTGATAGAAAGCAAAAGGTTATTAATGAAATATATTGAAAATATTAAATATATTTATAAGAATATTTAAAATTCACAGTGAAAGATGTAACTACAATGTGCAAAGTATCATAAGTATCACTGCCACTTCACATTACTCAAATAATAACAGATGACAACATCAGAGACTTTGACTGATGGGCCTCAAAAGTCGGTTTACTAGCAGCGTTGTGAATTCTCCTAAAAGAAAAGCCATTAAAACATTATTAAAACATCTACATAATTTGGTATGCATTACACTAATGACAACTTACCACAGTCTGTGCAAAACAAGGCTGACCACGAACAATACCACCACCATTAAAGCAGAGATATATATCAGTAGGTAAAACAGTTGATCTGGTAAACAAAGATGATACGTTTAATTACATCAGCAATAATGTAATGAAAAAGGAAAAGTGCATTTTAAGTAAGTCAACTCACCACTCAACCATTGCTGCTTAACGCTTGATTCACTGGTTGGTCGCTGCCCATTGCTTGAATCATCAAATTGTCCATGTCGGACATTTTCACCACTTAACCACTGCTGCCCAGTGCTTGTTTCACTGGTTGGCTGTTGCCCAGAGTTTAATTCAGAGGATTCTCCTCCATGTCGGAAATGTTCTTTGGTCCCTGAGAGCGCTATGATTTCAATGGTTACATCAGAATACATCAATCAGAATGAGACTACCCAAATGCACAGTAGTTAAACTGGCCAACAACCTTTTAATTTGTGAAAGTACTTACTGAAGAGGGACTTGTCTTGGAAAATGTGTTTCAGCTCATTGCACTTATATTGATCATGATGATGTAATCCATCACAAGTGCATGGATGATGAAGTATTGAACCCATTGTTTCCACAAATGCCACCCTGCATTGGAGGTTGTGCCCAAGAAAGAAGTCGGGGTCCAGACGACTTAGCCATTCACTGGTCGTATCATACGCAGATTCCTTTTCCCCAAAACATTTGGACAGGTACCTGCTAAATGTCTGCCTGTGAATAGTAAAGAGTTGTTTTTTATCAGCAGCAGTCTGTATAAATCTTTGGTGCCAGTGTTCCCACAATGCCACTTAACTAGTTACCTAAAACTTCTCCAGTCAACCGGAAAGAGTAAGACCCTATGGTCAACCAGATTCATCATCTGGGGAACAGCACATCTATACCAACACACACTCAACCTTTGAGTATTTCAAAATTTAGCTAATTTGTGGTGGATTTGTGTGAATTTGTACCTTTTCATTCATTCATTGACTAGTTCGTACAACTGACCAGTTGACTACTTTCAGCGCTTACCACAATAGATGCTGTTCCAAAGCAGCAGTAAAAGCCAAAGTTGATAGTGCCAAAGGAAACTTCCTAAGAGGAAGAATGTGATTTCCCCCCCCCCAAACCAGTTAAGCACAAATGCAGCCTCGCAAAAAAATGACCTGGGCTATAACTGGTTGATAGAAATGATGTTCTATAAACATATCCTAGTGCAAATAGTTTTGTCAATGCTATGCCATCAATGTTCAGGGCTAACCTGCACAATATATCTTCAGAGCAGCTGTCCAGAGCCTCCAGGCAGGTCCAGGGTGTCTGCGACTGGTCACTCACACAGGATCCAGAGTGTAGAGAGGCCTTCATCTGCTGGCATTCCTGGTCTTCCCTGTCACAGTCACAGAACACCAGTTTCTCAGCCACATTGTGAGGAAGAGCCGAGTAGAACTGCCTCAGTCCCTCTCTGCACTGGCTGGGGTTGCATTGGTAAGCGTTGCACTCCTGGACAAATGGCACCATCCGGCTGTTACAGGCTTTCTCCCCAAGACAAGCCACTATCTCTTCAAGACAGGATCGGTTGGTGTGATGTACTGGATTGAGGGTATGAGAGTGTACAATGAGGGAATCACAGCAGGCATGCAATTATGAGTTTACAAAAGGCTTTGGTGCTCAAACAGACTAAGGACTTACCATGTCCAGTGGCGGCTTGTGGATATTAAAATAGAGGAGGCACACTTAATTGTAGCTTTTTATTATTATTTATTTATTTATGCTTAACTGCTTAATAAAATCCTTCTTTTGGTCATATTTATGTACGAAAATTACATTATAGCCTACTTATAAAACAAGACAATAAATGTAAAATTTCACTCACCTATTACTTGAAGAAAAATCCATTAGCCACTCGGTATTGCTAAATAATTATGTTCTAAAACAGCGCGTTCGGTCGGTTGACCTTCATTTTTTGTTTTTAGCTGCTGCTCGAAATGGAGCTTTGTAAATTTGTTTGCGATCAAATCTTACAACGTAATTGACGTCTCCATGGTGATAGGTTGATAAACCAATTCTCTATCCACAGAGACATTCACGGGGAATAACAGCGGTAAAACACAGGGGATTCAGACTTCAGTAATATGTTATGGTTGGCAACGATGAAGTTACAAAAGAAATACACATTCTGAAGACATTAAGCTAATAACTTGAGATTTTATTAACATTAAATTGTAATCTAATTCCATTTTTCCACGTCAAAATTTTGTGTAGGATGTGCCTCCCTTGCCTTCCCTGACAAGCCACCACTGACCATGTCCTTTGTGATCTCTGGCTTGCCATTCTGCCTCAGGTTGCTGGTTTTTTTTTTTAGCTGGGAAACAATATGGGAATAGTTTACTGAACATTTTGTTGGCATTTACTCATGTCATTGCTTGTCATGTCATTGCAAACCTGTATGTAAGTTCTTTTTTCACTGATAATCTTTCGGTAAAACTTTATTTTAGGGTCTCTTAACTAGTTGCTTATTAGCATGCATATTACTAGAATATCAGCCATTTATTCGTACTTATAAAGCACATATTAATGCCTTATTCTACATGACCTTATTCTACATCCCTAATCCTACCCAATACCTAAACTTAACAACTACCTTACTAACTATTAATAAGCAGCAAATTAGGAATTGATTGATAGAAAAGTTGTAGTTAATAGTGAATAAGTGTTCCCTATTCTAAAGTGTTACCAATCTTTCCTTTTGCCAAAGCAAAATAATTATTTCAAATTAAAAATGACAGTGACATATGCATCACACCTTTTATAACATTACAGGAACTTTTATAATACTTTTATGATTTGCATGAAAAACAACTAAATGAAGATTATTCAAAATCTCCACTTTTGTATTCCACATAAAATAACAATAATAATAATAATTACTATCCCTTTTAGCATGTTACTGTGCATGCAATTTTTGCATGGCAAAAATTGACTGTGGTAATTGGCAGCATGCTAGAGATGTAGAACCTAGCTTTTTTCATATTTGCATTATTGATATTGCAATACTTAATGTGTGGGGTATACCCTGATGATGCTGGCACTGAGAGTACAGCTGCTGTAGAGTGCTGCATGGATCCGACCCAGAACACACACACTGTCCCAATGCAGGTGAGCGGCTTAACATCATCTGAAGAGTGGCGTTACAGACCTTTGCGTCAGTCATGTGGCAGTCTCCATCTTTCCACAGGGATGAGAAGAGACAGCAGCAAAGCAACCTTTACTACACTGTAAAAAATGACCGTGAATTTAACGGTAAAAGACTGTAAAAATGCTACAGTAAAAACCTGTTAAATGGTTAATGGTATATAGTAGGGGAATTTACCCTACTATATACCCCTACTATATACGGTGAAAAACTGTATTGGACATTACATGTATTGGACATTAATTTTACGGTAGTATACCATTTTTGGAAGTGAAAAAGACCGTATAATTTACAGTGAATAACCGTAAATTGACATTCTCAGATTTCCCTGCGTTACATTTCAAATTTGATGTTTTTTTGTTGAAATAACAATGTTTCTTAGTTTTTTCTTATCAGTTTTGTAGGCAATTTCAACGTCGCTGCTTTGACATGAGCTTACCATCAGCTTTTAATGAGTGAACTCTATACATCTGTGTCTCAATGTGTGCATGAATTTTTAATAGCTGAAGTTAATGGCTATTGTATGTGATTGTTTATAAAGCATTTAATCCTTTAATTGGTCCTTAAATTGAAGCATAAAATGTCTATAATTATCTATAAATTTTAAAGTGTGCTACGATTTTCCAAAACGGTTATTATGGTCTCATGTTAAAATGTATCAACATAACAGTCAATAGCATAATGTGAATATGGACTGATGATCTCATATATTGTTTGCTTATATACTTTGCTTCCCTGAGGCCAGTGTGTTTTCTCTCTCTTCCCTCTCTCTCTCTTTCTTTCTTGCATTCAGGCACTACCAACAAACTTCAATGTCCCCTCAAGCTAGACCTTTCTTCTTCCCTGGATGGACATACAGCCTCACTTTGAGTCATGCTGTTTGCTCAAGGCTATTGCGCTTAAATCCAATTACTGCCAACACAGTGATGAGACATTTCACAAGGTAGAAGAGACAGGTATTGCTGACAGCATTTTCTTTGTTGAATATCTTTGTCAAAATTAAGATAACCCAGCTCAGTTGAAATGGCAGCATGGTGGATTTAAAGTGTGAAAAATCATGTATAGTGGGGCTGTTTTATGTATGTTTGTCTGTGTATATAGAAATAATTTGCTATAAATTATTCATTATTCTTATATTACACTCCACGTGGCACCCAAAACCTTGAAATCAGTGTGCCGACCGCCTCTACTCACACTCTTTTGTGACAAATCGAAAAGTTGCCCCCACCTTGAAAGGTTTTAATTTTTAATGCCTTGACAGAATCAGCTCGTATGGATCAAGAGGGCAAACATTCAATTTGTACATTTTTTTTGTGAGAGCAGTTTACCCAGTGCGACCAGCCAACCCCGGGTCCTATCCCATTAAACAAAAAACAACCGGTTGCACTCATAGAAGTTTAAATAAGAATTCTGTACCTTTAAAATAACAGATATTTCTGAGAACAGCCTGTTCGCTTCTGCAGACATGTGGAGAAACACAAGCATCCATGTGCGAAATGCAGTCTGTAGTTCTCGATGTGTCAATGCAAACTAGCTGGTACAGCAAATGAGACACTGGAATGGAAAATAACATTCATAATTGGCTCGTCCTGAGATCAGCTTAATGCAGTGAGAAATGGCAATCTACCTGTTCAGCGTGGACTCACACAATATTTACTACATAGTCTCACGCGTTTCAAAGCCATTAGGCTCCAAACGTTTTGTAAAAATGTTTTCTTTGAAAATATTCTTTCCAATTTTTTTTTTCCATTAACATAACAAACTGAGTGAAAACCTGACAAGAATATATGCAATGTTTCCCATTTTTGCTTTAATCAAAGCAACACTTGAGCAGGTAGTAGGACAAAACCTCATGATCCATATTATCCATTATCATTATGAGAATGTTTTAAAGAGCATCTTTAGCTCTGATGGAAGAAAGAGAATCTGTCATTTGTACAAAGGAATTGAAGTTAGTGTCACAAATTTTACATAATAGAGCAATATAGAAACACCAGGCAATTGTTCAGGCACACACACACACACACACACGAGAAATCAATTTCAATAACTCCATCTGGAATAACTTCCAAGATCAATGAAGCACCGAACTGCTAAAAGCTCACTAATCCTTAAAATAGATCCTCTACTCACCCATGAGAAAT
Organism: Sinocyclocheilus rhinocerous; assembly: GCF_001515625.1. Lineage (NCBI taxonomy): Eukaryota > Metazoa > Chordata > Actinopteri > Cypriniformes > Cyprinidae > Sinocyclocheilus > Sinocyclocheilus rhinocerous. The sequence goes on along the minus strand of NW_015650700.1, from coordinate 697,789 downwards.
GCTGCTTTCATGGCCTTCATGTTGGTGGAGTATCGGTGTTAAGCACCTGTGCGAGTGAACAGCTCCGCTTCACCGCGCTCTATTCAACCCAGCGTGACGTCACGGTGCTAATGAATAATCCCTCAGGTGCGTCGCTCTCTGTGTTGAATGTCACTCACCTGCACGGCTCACTGTCACACCATGTAATCGGGGCCAGTTCTCGAGTCAGTTCATATCCTAGCCATCTGTAACTGTGTCTTAAAGAAATGTTGAAATGTTTTATAATATATAAAATAAATCTTTAACTATTACTGTATAGTTAAAACTAAACATTTATCACTAACCTTAGTCTCAGCCTCAGACAAGCATATTAGGTCAAAAGTCCTGACACCTAACTTTATGTGTAATCAAACTGTGCCTTACGACTACAACTGAGTTACAAAGTAGAATTATATCACTGAATTATTTATAATAATGGCACGAGAAAATGCATGAAAACCCTGAAAAGACCAGCTCAGAACATCATATATTTCCATGCTGGTTCAGAATACTTCATGCATGTTAGTGCTAGTTTAGTGCTGGCAAAACAATTCGCAAAAAGCAATTACTTGTGTTGCTTTTGTTTATTTATATTTGGATCGCATCTACATAGACAAAAGTAATTCACTTTTTTGTGTAAACATGGTTTAAAAGTCAGCATGTATGAAAATCATTTACATATTTGCTAACTAAAGCAATTGACATAAATGACGAGTGGCTTCGTAGTGTATTTTTTTAAAGCAAAATTGGAATCCATATATACAAACATAATTTCAAACACATTCAGTGTATTTATGTATAAATGTCATAAGCAGCAGCAAGTACACATTTTTAATAAATAAACAAGACCTCAAAGCAAGCACCTGAGAGATAACAACATCATAAGTAGTTCTATGCCCTGCTGTTCACCTGTTTGCGCTTGTACCACACTTGAACAAAGATGCTTTATTGTGCCATTGTTCTGTTTTATGACTCTGTAGTCGTTTGACTAATAATAGTCATGACAGCCAGCGCTCCCAACAAGCAAACACTCAGAGCAAATAATTACTGCTGGACCGTGCAAAACGTCAAAACAACTCCTTTAGAAATAAATGCAAACACCACACAACACAGATGCCTAACACTGGCAATAAAACAGACTTTTATCTGTAAGCATAACTATCAAAATGTACACTAAGTAAATGACCTGATGTTTTTTTTGAGTACCTGACTGAGAAATTAGAGCGAACTGTTCCTGAAAAGATGACAGAGTATTCTTATAGAGAAACATTACAAATTATACATTGTTTAATCATGAAAAAAAAAAATATATATATATATATATATATATATATAATATCAATTTTGTACTTGAAGCAGTTTATGCATGCATTGTGTAAAGTGCGACCTGTTCTCTGAAGTGTGTTATTTCTGCACTGCTAGGGGATGAATTACAAAAATACTGTTTGATTTCAAACAGGCTTCCTGAATACATCTGCCACTGGCCAATCAAACAAATAGTACCATCCAAAATGCACATGACTGATGAGCCAGTATCACTGTGTTCAGCTGGTTACAGGATGCTCAAACATACAGAGCAGCAGTGCTGCAGTCTTTACACTTTACAGATAACTCGCAAATTACTTATAGTTGTGTCTACATAAGATTTGATAGGAGAAAGTATTTCAACATTGGAAAAATTACACACGTCACCTTTAAAAATTGTTTATTTTTTTTTGTGCTTCCCTTCTATTGTCATTGGCTTTCAATCTTGAGTTGAGGAATGCAGTCTCACATCAACGATGTGATTCAGAGACATGCCATTATTTTCATGCACATCATCTCTGGGGATTGTGGGGTACATCACCTGTTGCGGTGAGCAGAAAATAACCCTTGGTTCAGAGGGTAAAAATTTCAATTCCACTGAAGGTTCATGTGCTCTTACGCGAGACACAATGTCATTTTCAAAAAGTGAGGGTAATTCTCTGGGGCTAATAGGTCTATTCAATCCTTCCATCCGTTAGTCTCGCAGGTCAAAACATACAAGCGCGTCTGTGTTCTTCTAATCGGCGGTGGTGACTGGTGAAGTGGCACCCAGTAGGATTAACCCAGCAAACCCTTCTCTACATAGCCTGGTCAGATATCCTGGAGATGTTGTCAAAATTGTTTACTTGGGTAGACAGAGATTTGCGGCTATCTGTGCTGGTTCTCGCTCTGACTCTCTCCTTGTGTGTCTCATCTCTACCGGAGCAATGACAGATGAACGCTGCTTTGAACTCCTCTCGAAATTTACCTGCAAGGAAAAATATTCAGGATTTGATTTAAAGCGTCAAATTAACCTTAAGCATTTTAATAATCCATTTAAATCCACATTTTTCACAGATAAGTGAGCACATGCTGTGGATTACACCATCTCATTCATCATTCCCAAATGAACATCAGTAAGAACACATACACTTGCTTCAGTGTAAACGACTGTTAATAATTTAACATTCTTTTATTTACTTTCACAACTGTGAGCACTGACAGGTTTACATGGCCTGTGGGCATGCTTATATAAGCCAGAACAAATAACGGACCGATAACGGGCAGTCTTTTACTTCAACACAAACATCATCTTTCAGAAAGAGCAACCTGGAAATGCCTCTAGTCATGTGAATACATCACCCATTTTAAAATGACAGTTTTTTATAAACTCTCAGAAGAAAAATGACCAAAAACTGTACCTCTAATAGTCCAACAGCCTGTCACTGGTGCAGTACGACAAAACATTCTGATAATAATAATTAAAATTTAAAAAAATTTAAAAAATAAACAAATCTTTCAAAGCTCTCCCGTGTGACTGGTGGGATTAAATGTATTAATTCATCTTCAGTGGGTGCACTAAATCATCCATGCTGATATAATGATGTCTAAAGCGCCCTTGACCAGGTAATGATGTAATCAGTATCATCAAACCTGTACCATGGTGCACAAAGAGAATATTGCAATGCTAATGAAGAGATAATTAGCTTGCTCGTTTGGAATGAAAAGGTGCAGGATGTTTCTGGAGGGCAAATGGCATTTCAAAGCTTTGAAGTTTTCTGTGTGTTTGCAGGCAGTGTAGGGAATGAAAGGTGCGATGCCTTAGTGTGACCAGCAGATGGAGGAAATGACATGTAGCACAGTTGTTCTCAGCTCTGGTCATCTATATGTCTGTTTTATCTGACACGGCCAGATAAATTCAGACAGCTCGCCGCTAACATGATGATGATTTCAGTCTGGTGTGTAAAAAAGAAAGACACTTAAAATATTCATTGCTGTGGGTCTCCAAAACCAGAAACCTCTGATGTAGCGGAAAGGTGTCAAATACTCACCACTGAGGAAATTGTAGATAATTGGATTGGCGGCACTGTTGGCGTATATAAGCCAGTGTGAGAAGGTGAACCAGGCATAGAAAAACAGATATAATACAGATAAACAAATGATAAAGCTTGGCTTAATGGATATTTGATCCATTTCTACAAAAGCGCTTTTTGTAAATGATATAATCGCAGATGAAGTAATGGTGCTTTATATAACATTAATAAGTGTTAATAATAAATTCCTTGTGACATTTGTACTGGCTACTGTATACAGGCCACCAGGGCACCATACAGACTTTATCAAAAAATGTGCTGATTTTCTATCTGAGTTAGTGCTGGCTGCAGATAAAGTCTTAATTGTTGGTGATTTTAATATCCATGTTGATAATGAAAAAGATGCATTGGGATCAGCATTCATAGACATTCTGAACTCTATTGGGGTTAGACAACATGTGTCAGGACCTACTCATTGTCATAATCATACTTTAGATTTAATACTATCACATGGAATTGATGTTGATGGCATTGAAATTCTGCAGCAGAGTGATGATATCTCGTATCATTATCTAGTCTCTTGTATACTCCATATAGCTAAAGCTGCAAGTTCAACTCCTTGTTACAAATATGGTAGAACCATCACTTCTACAACAAAAGACTGCTTTGTAAATAATCTTTCCGATTTTTCTCAATTCCTCAGCATATCCAATTGTGCAGCAAAACTTGATGGTGTAACAGAAACTATTGACACTCTATTCTACTACTTTAGACACAGTCACTCCTATATGCTTAAAGAAGATTAAGGAAAACAGTCAGACACAGTGGTATAACGAGCACACTCAGGCCCTAAAGAGAGCAGCCTGGAAGATGGAGCGCAGCTGGAAGAAAACAAAACTAGAGGTATTTCGTATTGCATGGAGGGAAAGTACGTCTACTTACAGAAAACCCTTAAAAACTTCTAGATCTGCTTACTTTTAGTCTCTTTTAGAAGAAAACTAACACAACCCCAGGCATTTATTCAATACAGTGGCTAAATTATCAAATAATAAAGCATCAGCAGGCGCAGACATTTCCCAACAGCACAGCAGTAATGGCTTTATGAACTTCTTTACTTCCAAGATCGATACTACAATTATAACCATGCAGCCATCAGCCACAGTATCGCATCAGATAGCACACTATAGATTCCCTGAGGAACAATTCCACTCATTCTCTGCTATAGGACAGGAAGAATTGTTTAAATTGTTAAATCATCTAAACCAACAACATGTATGTTAGATCCTATACCATCTAAGCTACTAAAAGAGGTGCTTCCTGAAGTCATTGATCCTCTCCTGAATATCATTAATTCATCATTGTCATTAAGATATGCCCCAACAATTAACTACGACTTTTCCCTCAATAAATTCCTAATTTGCTGCTTATTAATAGTTAGTAAGGTAGTTGTTACGTTTAGGTATTGGGTAGGATTAGGGATGAAGAATAAGGTCATGTAGAATAAGGCATTAATACGTGCGTGTTGTTGAAAGTAAATATATCTTCCTTGTTTACAACCCTGTTTCAGTCTCTTTCGATTAAAAACTACCTTTTCAATAATCTTTCATAAAAACAGTCTCTTGTCATCATCTAATGGTGGAACAATATAGCTAATCACTATCACGAACACAGACACACCGTTTCCCAATACTAAATACTATAATTAAATACTACTGTTATTTATATAAAATATTATTTATTTAATAATTAACAAACAACAACAGCCATCATAAAAGTTGCTAGGCAATTCAGTCAAAAATACAAAGGCCCTAGGACAGACACTATAGATCCGCTGAGGAACAATTCCACTCATTCTCTGCTATAGGACAGGAAGAATTGTTTAAATTGTTAAATCATCTAAACCAACAACATGTATGTTAGATCCTATACCATCTAAGCTACTAAAAGAGGTGCTTCCTGAAGTCATTGATCCTCTCCTGAATATCATTAATTCATCATTGTCATTAAGATATGCCCCAGTTATTTATATAAAATATTATTTATTTAATAATTAACAAACAACAACAGCCATCATAAAAGTTGCTAGGCAATTCAGTCAAAAATACAAAGGCAGTGCTCTGATATACAGCATTAAAGTTACATAAAATATAACTTGAACTGAATTAACACTGAGCTGTCTTTAACTGAACAATGATATTGTTTTCTTTTTGACAGTTAAGTGGAAAAAGTGATATATTCTAGTTACACTAAGGGCAAATAATGATAAATTTTGCTAACACTAAAGTAGCAGTATTTTCTTTAGCAACTGGGTAGGATTAGGGATGAAGAATAAGGTCATGTAGAATAAGGCATTAATACGTGCGTGTTGTTGAAAGTAAATATATCTTCCTTGTTTACAACCCTGTTTCAGTCTCTTTCAATATAAAAGTATTTACTGCTGACTCATTCATAAAAACAGTCTCTTGTCATCATCTAATGGTGGAACAATATAGCTAATCACTATCACGAACACAGACACACCGTTTCCCAATACTAAATACTATAATTAAATACTACTGTTATTTATATAAAATATTATTTATTTAATAATTAACAAACAACAACAGCCATCATAAAAGTTGCTAGGCAATTCAGTCAAAAATACAAAGGCAGTGCTCTGATATACAGCATTAAAGTTACATAAAATATAACTTGAACTGAATTAACACTGAGCTGTCTTTAACTGAACAATGATATTGTTTTCTTTTTGACAGTTAAGTGGAAAAAGTGATATATTCTAGTTACACTAAGGGCAAATAATGATAAATTTTGCTAACACTAAAGTAGCAGTATTTTCTTTAGCAACAGGCTAAGTGTAAATAGTAGTTAGGTGGCAGATATTTATACTTCAGTACTGCAGTACATTATAAAACAGTATGTAATAACATATTGAGTGTAAATTATCATATTTATTAATATTATTAAATGGATGCCGCCTTATTGGAACAATAAAGCCCTTCCTACACCTATCTAACCATACCAAATAAACACTGTATTATTATTGAGGCGTTTTACTTCCACTTTCCAAATATTTCCTTTATTTTTATTAAAAGTAAATGCCTTTCTGATCTGATATGTGATGGCAAGTTGACGAGTTTGGCAAAAGGTGGATTCGAACTTGGGTCGATCGCGTCAATTGCTTTGCGTTTTACTTGCTACGCCACTCATCCTGCAGGTAAACAGCCGTCTTTTGCAGTGCTGTTTATCGCAGCCAGGCATTGCTGGAAGGAGTTACTGTAAATAGGCTCTGCCAACAAATTGGGCTACTTGCACTTCTCTTGAATTCTGCTTGCATAATTTAAATATTTTTATTTATGTTATTTATATATCATATTACTGCAATATTATTATTATTTAATCTCTTTGAAACAATCTGTACTGTATAAAGTGCTATAGTGATAAAGGTGATGTCATTTGACTTGATCGGAAACGTGCCATATAGATTAATACGTGCGTGTTGTTGAAAGTAAATATATCTTCCTTGTTTACAACCTTGTTTCAGTCTCTTTCAATATAAAAGTATTTACTGCTGACTCTACTGCAATATTATTATTATTTAATCTCTTTGAAACAATCTGTACTGTATAAAGTGCTATAGTGATAAAGGTGATGTCATTTGACTTGATCGGAAACGTGCCATATAGATTAAGGTACAGTACAATTTATGTCCTACTAACGATATTGTTTTTAGATAAAGAGCAATATTTGCTCGTTTGTAGTTTACAGTAATATGTATATAAGTACATATAAAAGTGTTACATTTATAATTACTATCCCCGTCTCCAGTTCACTCTCGCATTTGAAGATGAAACGTCACGTGGAGCGCCTTGCATTGTGGGAAACAGTATCCCATGCAGTGATCCTCAGATGCATACATCAAATTTCAGCAAATGTAGCAGGTAATCCAGGAATTCCATGCATACAGAAAATACACATACTATTCACAGTATACACATTGCATACTGCACTATAGTAGGAGTTGTATGGTTGTATTCTATTCCAAACACAACAGGGGTCTTGGCTTCATCTTATGGTTTTGCTGACATTCCACGCTACCTCACCTGATCTCACATTGAGCCAATCAAGATTGGGGTGTTTTCACACATGCTTCAGACACCGGCCAATGCTAAAGCATTCCCATAGCATCAACAATGATGCAGTGTTGGGTTCCACTCAAAAGGGAACTAATGTGGATCACAGTTGAGAATAATCACAAAACAATCCTCATGAATTGGCATTAGAATTGTGTCACAACCCAAAACATTAATGGACCAAAAAATAAGCTTTGTTGTCTTTATGCGAAATTTCCTGTTTTTGTTTGTTTGTTTGTTTTTTGTTTTTACTTTTATTATCCAGCCATGTTCTTGACAGATGTTTTGAGACACAGGGACAGAGGAGGTGTAAGCATAATTGTGTTATAATAAGCACATGCACTACCTCTGCCAAGTATAGTGCTTACCTCTTCATGATGTTGAGAACACTGATGGGCAGGTAACAGAGTGCAAACACAAACAGCACCACCATCAGCATGCGTGCCGTCTTCCGTCGGGCTTTCACCTGTTTGATCTCCGCTGAGACAGTGCTGGTTCTCACTTTCACCGATTCTCCTGAGCCTACAGCATGGGCAGAACACTGCAGCGACTTCCATTTCCTTTGAAGCACCGATGATGTTCCAGGAATCTGCTCAGGGATAAAGCACTGTGTGTTATGGGTCATGGTGCAGCAATTCACACCCGTTAGACTGTGTCCATATAGCCACATTTTCAGCAATGAATACACAAGTAAAGACATAAGATTTGTGCAGTTGGTAGTAAACAAAACCACACCTAGCACTACCAAATCCAAAATCTAGTCATCTAAGTTCCATCTCAGTTACAATGTTAACATGCAGCTGTGCAAGTAAGCAGGAGAAAGATAGACAAATCATTATGTGTTGGAACAGAACAAGAGTTTACAGAAAAAAATAGTGTCATTTATAAATGCAGTTGTGCTTAACTTTAAAGTGTCAAGAACACTTACATACCTGTTGACACCAGAGTTTATGACAGATTTGAATGTATGCCAGGACCATCAAACATAATGGAGCAAAATAAGTGACAATAAAGAAGCAGGTGTGGTATACTTTAGGGTAGATTTCATCTGTAAAAGAGAGAACCAAACAACAACATCAGTTAAATGCACATGACATTCTGTAACTAAAAGCAGAAGGGAGTTATTAGGAAAGGTAAAGGGACATTTTAGGCATGATGGAAATTTTAGCATACAGTATATGTTGTGTAACATTGTATAATAAGAATGCTGTATTGACCAATCAGCATCCATGATTTCAACTTGAACCTAATCGCTTAGTGGAGACTTCCCCTTTAATGAACCTTCTATGAATTGAATGTAACAGGCTTGGATATTATTAAACCTTTTCAAATGGATATCAATTTTTTTTGTCATTTCTATATTATGTTCAATATCATGATATTAAACCTAATTACATCCATTGCTCAAAAATGTGAAAAGGCACACTCATTTCACTGCATAAGCTTTCATGTTGTGTTTTATGTATATGAACTATGTTAATGCAATTCAGAGCAGAAGAGATTTTATCATGATCCTTTGCTCAAAAAGAAAGGCTCATCCTCTGGACTTGAGGCTTTCGAGCTTAAAATATCATAAAAATAATCCCTATATATTTTCAAGTCTTCTGAAACCATACATTAATGAAGAACATATTTAAAAATCCTCCCCTTGAAATGATAAACCAATTTGTGAACAAATTCAGTCAGATCAGTTTTGTGAATCGGATCGATTTATTTAAGATCAACATATTGAGGGACAGGGACAAGCGTATGTATCCACAAATTTTCAGAGAACCTAGAGATTTTCAGAGAAGCCTCAGTCCCTATTCATTGTAACTGTATGGAGGAAAAAAAAGAGTTTGGAAGACATATGTGATTGGAGTGAAATGAACAAATGATGAATATTTTATATACTAGATTTTTATTTCAAATAAACCATTTGGAAATAAACATTTTGGCAGATCAAAGATCCTAAGCTTGATTTCAGCTCACTATATATATATATATATATATATATATATATATAATATCCACCTTAATATGCAGGTCGTGGTCGGAAGCGTAAAACTGACGTGGATGCAGAAACCGTTGCAGTGGGGGAGAAGAAGGAAAAGCTTGATGGAGTAGACAATAAAGATGAAGAAACAGGACAAAGGGTCGTCATTGAGCATTGGTGAGGTCACATGGCTAGCTATTGAAAATGTGTTCATGCACTGTTTATTGTGTACCAATATTTTGTGAATTATTTACAGCAGTTTTTGCAATATTAAAACAATTTAAAAGATTTTTAAAAAGATGTAGAAATACCCCCTAAAGTTAATTATATATAAGACACCCTTATATTTGAGTCATGTTCATATTCTAAATGTTTTACAGCAAAAGTTGACGGGTCTATGGGCGGAATGCGGAAGGTGTGCGTGAGGCACTTGCGGCTTCGCACCCTGAACTTCGTGTGGTGCTCAATCCTCAGAAACCTCGGCGGAACAGCTTTGAGGTCACGCTGATGGAGGGAGACAAAGGTTAGCCTGCCACGGAAAGAAGCCCAAGCAGTATTCAGTCATGTCTTCTTTCAGCTGCCTGCATCGAGTAACAAAGGTTGCATTTTATGGCTGTCCAACGAATTTGTATTTATTTTTTTTACATATGCTGCCTCTGTATTTCTTTCTCCTGAGCAGAGGTTGTTTTGTGGTCTGGCATTAAGAAGGGTCCTCCACGCAAACTTAAGTTTCCTGATCCTGCTGAAGTGGTTTCTGCCCTGAAGGAAGCGTTGAAGAGCAAGTAGAGGTTATAAGGAGACAGGCGAGTCTGTTGCGCTTAACATGTCTTTAACAAATTATAGCTTTGTAAATGGCAATAAAATTAATTTTCCTAATTTTTTTTCTCTCCCTCTAGTCAAGTCATCTTTGTTCCTGGACACTGGATGCATAATGATGTAAATAGACTAATGGGAAAATCTCTCTGTCTGTTTTCTGATGATCGGCTCTGCTGTTCCGGACTGGATAATTGACCTTGCTTTGTTTCTCCTGTTAAACTCTCAAAGTCTTGTTCATGTTCTATTTTGAAATGACTAGTTTTAGATTACTATTACTGGTCTCTGTACTCAATGTTAATGTTTTGTCAGTCTTTTTTTCCTGTTTGACTTATACAAATAAAGCTACCATGATCTACCTTTTATCTGCATCATTATGGTCAAAAGTAGTCTAGAATATAGTCTCATTGTGGCTAAAATATTTCAGACAGATGTGTGGTCTCACATCATATATATATATGCCACTGTGCCTTTTATAATCTTTTGAAGCATGTATTTCCCCTCTGCTGATTTCTCAAAAGGATGTTTTTGCTAGGCTAGTTATGAAATCAAAGTACAGAAACAGTTCAGTAGCACACAAATTAAGACTCAAACACTAAGACATGCCTAAAACAAGATTTTTAACATTGGAAGTGTGGCTCAAGAATTAAAAATGCTGCCAATTCATCATGATGCCGTAAGTCTAATGCTGAGCTACTTCATTTGCCCAGTATGTTGTGGTTTCTTTTATTTTGGATATTTATGTGTTAATATCTAATTTAATTTACCATTTAATTTTATGGCCAATAACAATACAATCCCCTTGTCAGCATTATGATTTTGTAAAAACATCTGTGCTTTAAAGAGGCATGTACCAACAAAAACATCTCAATGCAGTTTAAAGAAAGCTTTATTGTCAAAGGGAGATGTTGTCTGCTGTAAGCAGTAAGTGCTGTGTGTTAAGATTTAATTGACTGATAGCATTATGCTCCCAACAGGTTTTCTCCAAGTAGAGCTGGAATAGAAACCGCCACCTTATATTGGATCATAAATCTATATTCTTTATCCAAAGGTAGTGCTGTTCCAAGCCACATTAGCTGCATCCATATCAACAAAGTTTATATAAATCCTGAAAAACAATACAAAAAGGTTTTACAAAATAAACAAATAATAACTGCATTTGACACATACAAAACAACCCATAATATGAAAGGTATATCTTAAATTAGTATGTATGCATGCATACGCACATTACAGTTTTTCTCGATTGCTAACACACTATAACTGATTCGTTTGACACAATTTTCCAAACCATTCATACAGTTCCTGAAACAAAGACACGTTTCTCAAAACTTTTAACTTTTGTTTTCACACACGCTTCAATTTGCTCAGTATTTTCTGCAAAACTCTACACAAGAACGGCATCATTTTGCACAGGTTTAACCATGTTCTCATTTAGAAAACACAAACACAATATAACTACCTCAAGAATCACAAAATGAACTCAAACAGCACACATTTATCCATGTGTGAACATTAAGTAGCAAAACTGATGACACACCAGTCAGAATCTCAGGATGATATAAAAAGGAGCACAGGTCATTATGTGATTTGGAAAATTAATCCTACTAGTCGGAGACAAAGAGGAGGGGAAATGAAAACTGAAGGGGACGGGGTAAAAGTACATTTATTCCTGATGAAATACACAGCGCTGTAGTTGATCATGTTCTTGTGCATGAGGACAGCTGGCCTACAGGCTTTCAATACTACTTACAGATAAAATATAATGACAGAACAGTAGCAGTACTTCAGATGAGAGAACTTTTACTTTTTATATATATGTACAGTAAATACTGAAGCACAAGTTGTACACCCTCAAACTCATAACTGCTGAACTGATTTGTAGCCAAGTACTTCTTACATGTACTGTATTTTTGCAGAACTAAGAGATGACTCTATATTCTGTTGTGTTCATATGCAATTCTTTGGTATTTGACCTTTTCCTTTCTA
>NW_015650700.1:674821-683982 GCF_001515625.1 Sinocyclocheilus rhinocerous | reverse complement strand
ATATATATATATATATAATATCCATATAGTGTTTTGAATGATCTCTCCAATGTCACAGAGAGGCCTGTTAGAAACTTGACACTGTCATTATCTCTGAAAATGGGCTCTCTGAATTTAAAAATAAACAATAATTTCCTGTGTGTGCTGTACAAGCAAGCTTTAAGAGTACTTGGCAGTCTTAAGATCAATGTGGGTCTTTAAAATTACTCTTCCCACTTCATCAAAAATCCTATGGAGAGTAACACATATCTTCAAAAGCATCTCATGCTGTTTAGATTGACAGCCCAGGTTTATAATATTTAGCAGAGCTGGGTTTTATCACAGTAATTGTGCGGCAACCCCAGGGAGGGTGAACGTTATAAAGTGGTATTCTAGCAGGCAATGACAATGCGACCTTTAGCAAATCTGCTTGAATTTATTGTGATAGACATCTGCTCTGAACACAGTGATTTGTTCAAACACCTGTGGCTAAATCCAAGCCTGTGACCTGCAGTGGCAGCACGACATCACAAAGGGACACAATTGCATCGGTTGTCATACGTTCAGCTTCACGACAGATTTGATTCATTACAGCCTACAGAGAGCAGTTCTAAAATAGTGACAGAGCATCAAAGTCTTTGGAGAGTCAGAGAATTATTGAGAAGACTCTTTTAAAGAGATTTTTAATGTTGGCAGCTCCCAAAAGAGTGGAGATGTCGATTTCTGAGATCCACTTTGATTTCACTTTAATCTTATATTTATAGTGCTAAGGCATATACAATGAGGTGAAGTCAAAGTTGGCATCTTGGATCGGGCAAAAATGTTTAGTTCAAAATGGTTTATGCAAAGACTTTAGCTAATAATTTAATTAATATGAATATGTTTTGTTTTATATTGTGAACCTCCCTGCACTTTGACGATCAAAAAACTCAACTTAAAAGTCTCCATGTTTTAATATCAAATTTCAAGAATGTGATATTAAGATAAAAATAGCTTTATATAAGCTTTTAAATAAGCCTGTCCAACCTGCTTTATTAAGTATTTCATATAGGAGAAGTCGAGGACAAGTTTAACTCATTTATTCTATTCTCACTGAAATATTCCTAGTTAGTAATCTGAATTTTAACCTCATTCGCTTTGTTGTTGTAACAGCAATTGTAACCTTGCAATAAAATCCTTGACTTGGTGTTATGAAATTCTACTTGATCGATATTGGAAAAGGTGATTTAAGGTTATTTTCTTGTCCAGCAAATTGTCTGCCACAAGGGAGATTACTGTTTGGCCCAATAATCGTCTCATGGGCCCTCTCATGGGCTGCTGTCATTGTGGCATAACTGACTCATTGGGGGCCATTGTGAGAACTCATCAGGAGGGAGAGCCCACGTTTCTCATCAGGGAGCCGCTCTATGCCTTTGATGTCTTTTCATCTGTCATGGTGTCTTTTTGCTTAGCAAGGCAACGATCAATGCAAACAGATTAAATTTTTTTAAGGGAATATGCTGCACAGCACTATAAATGTTTGAATCCATACAAGAGTTTGATTCATTTTTACTCTAGCAACATGCAGTTCAAGATGGTACTGCAACTGGGAGAGGGGGGGGGCTTGGCCTTCACTGACTTGGAAGAGCTGCTTCTGACAAATTTCACAGTTCATGAAACTGAAAGGAGAATTTACTGAAAAAATATGCACAAACAACTGCCGGTATGAGACGTTCATTATTCATAACAGTATGTTGATAGGAAGTGACTAATTCTAAAACATAAAAGAGGACATGATGGTTTTACTGCCATTTATCCAATTTATATGAATACAAAGTACATTAAAACTAATACTGTGTATATATACAACTTAATTTCACCATAAAAAAGCTAAATTAGCTATTATATGAATGTAGAATTTTTTCAGATAAAAGTAAAACATTTTATTAGTCAAAGTTTAATTTAGCTTACTTACTCTGAATAAAGACAACTTTAAAAGACCTTAATGTTTATTCTGATGTCTTTTTTAAAATATGCATCATATTTTCTGTTATGTGCCAACATAAAAAAGAAAGAAAAATTTATAAAACTCACAATAATTTCTGCAGTCAGTAAATCGGACCAATACATGTTCTGCTACAGTGTCAAGCTAAAATACTATTTAAACAGAATTGCTTCTTTTATTTTATTTTTTTTCCCCTTTGGCTAGTGTTATTTTTTATTTTTTTTAACATTGTATTCAGTTTGCATAGAAAACAGTCGGGGTTTGAGTTGGTCTATGGCGCAGTCTATTTTCAGTTCCTCAAAATAGCAACGCGCCAACAATGCGTCTGAACACACCTCTTTTTTAGACCAGCACGCCCATGGGCGCACAAATGGCCGCAAATGCATTCGTGCCTGGCGCCGCATTGCGCCGGGTGTATGATAGGGCCAATAATCTCATAGGGCCCTATCATACACCCGTGGCAATGCGGCGCAAGGCACGGCACAAGTATTTTTTGCTAGTTTCAGCCTGACGCAGTTGTCATTTTCACGTCCTGCGACACGTTGTTTAAATAGCAAATGCATTTGTGCCCATTTGTGCGCCCATGGGCGCGCTGGTTTGAAAACGAGGTGTGTTCAGGCGCATTGCTGGCACGTTGCTATTTTGAGGCAACTGAAATAGACTGCGCCATTGACCAACAAAAACTTGGTCTAACGTCACAGTAGTTTTTTTGTTATTTAAAGAGCGCGTTAGTGTAGGCGGGTCCACAGCGCGCATACACTCTGCTTATTACACACACAGGGACGCACAGCAGCATACAAACATGCCAAATATTAAAAATTAAAGGATTGCAATGTAAAAGATTATTATTGTGTAGGCTACATAAATATAAAAATGCCTACATGTCATAATGGATAGTCATTGCATGTATTAGAATTAGGCTACCTATTTGCTCGGCACGAGCAGCTCCGTTTCATCTCTGGAGAAGCTTGCAAATTTCGCTGTGTAAATAGCAAATCCGCCATGGCATGAGCGCAACTGGCTCTTAAAGGGAATGGGAGATGAGACTCTGATTGGTTTATTGTACGTTATACCCAAAGCACACCCATTACTCATTAAGAGAATAGGGACAACCCTTTTATGCCCGGTTCAGACTACATGATTTTAGCCCGATTTTGCCACGATTTGCTTGACGTAGTGTGCCGTGGGGATTCGTAAACGACAATGGGCGTCGGGACGCAAGATCCATCGTTTCAGCACGTGTAGTGAGTCATAGTGGATGACAACCGATTCCGCATCTGCGATGCTTCACGACAGAAAGACTAGCATGTTTAATTTGTTTTTCCGTCGTCCGCGACGAGTTCTGTCACATTGGTGATGTTGACCAATAGCAGCACAGAAGCTCTTTCATACACAGGTTTCAAACATGGCGAAACGAAAGAGAGATGATGGTGCTGCTAGGTGGAATTATGAGATGGAGGAAAGGTTCGTGGAGCTGTGGCAACAGTACTCCTGCCTGTATGAGGTGTCATCGAGGGACTACCACGACAGAAAAAAAGAAAGAAAAATGCTGGCGAAACTATAGCGAAAGCGCTTCAGCAATGTTTACACTCTTGTTTTCGGAAGTCAGTCGCTAGTTCCGCCTTCTTAGAAAAAGTGGATTTGGACACGCCCTAAGTGCACCTGCGCCGTGCACTTTAGACCATGCGCTTAGATTGTTAAAATAGGGCCCATAATGTTATGACTTTATTCTTATAAAAGGGGATTATTCTCAAAAATCTGGGAATATCCTCAAAACATTAAGAGTTTATACATGTTGTTTTACATCTTTTTTTCTTCGTCTCACAAATCATCGTAAATAACTTCTTAAAGTTAGGATAGCCCCAGATTTGTCTTAAATCCCAAATAGTAATAATAATTATGAATTTATTGTGTTATTTCAAATTAATTGTTATATTTAAGCATTACAACAACACTAACCACATAATACATAGTAGGACTAGGGATGTGCATGAGTTTTCTGAAGTGACTCGTAATGTAAACAATGACAGGTCATTATTATGTGTAATGCGACTTTTTGCTAAATTCAAAATTCAGTAACAACTCTACAAAACTGAGCTCTTTTTTTTATTTTAGCCTATAAATACGACATAATCTTTGCAAGTATTCAGCGCATTGCTCGCCGCCATTTTTGTGTCCGATATGACAACGAATACACCCCATCTAAATGAGATTTAATAAATAATAATATATTCAAATAATAATAATAAATTACCTTTTACTACCATTTCCCAAACTGAGCTTTGGACTTGTATTTTTAGGACCCTAACATGGGTACAGCAAGTGTAACAGTTAGGCCATAATAATGTTGTAAAAATGTTGATTACTTGTAAATTTAAAACTGACATCAGCTCAAAGCACTTTTGAGTCAATGATAGTGTAACAAGATAACGTTAGCTAGCTTTCTACACGATCTAAATTTAATGTTAATTTAGCTAACATTAGCACAATTGATAATTAATCATTATTTTTGAACAAAGCATTGTTTTATTTGTGAATGTAGCCGATCGAGGAAGGCTTGAAGAATCCTCTGCCTGCTGGTCGCTCCCGCTTCACAGTGCAGGACTCATGCTGACCTCGATTCCCTTCACCGTCCACGTTTTGATTTCAGCAAATCAGTTTGTGTGAATGCAAACAACATGAAAATGACTTCAACACAATTTATTGTTTATAAAATATTACATATATTCACAGATATTAAAAAAATAATAAACAATTACTTGACTTAAATTAGGATATCATACATTCATTTCTTACCACTGAAGTGCAGTTTGTACAGTTTTATTTTGATCCGAAAACAAAAACTTCTCGATTAGCATCTTCAGTTAGGCATGTCAAATCCATCCAAAATCATATTTACTCACATAATAATATTAATTTTAAGTAATCATTCAGTAAAGAGATCGATATTTCTATCTATTATTTCTTGGTTCTCAAAAAAATAACCAAACAGGAACCAAACACTAACATTAGGGGAACGTTCTGTGTTTGCTGGTACGCTAGTTGGCCGTCGGCTGTAGTCTGTCCAATGTGTTCTATTGCAAATATTTTGCCCCGACACAGACGATGTGAGACGACGTCACGCTATTGGCTTTCCTCAGTGCTAGCTCTTCGGTGTTAGTTTGGTATGTCCCTACTCTTAGAACTTAATAGTTACTATTTCAATAATTCAACAACATTTGCATGTTCACGGTTCTCTGATGTTGGTAATTGGTCTCATGACATGCAGTTAAATAGAATAAATATTTAATCTTTTATTAAGTGTTTTATTTTGACTTTGTAGCTTGACTTTAAAGTGAACTCGCTTTTTATTTGTGATAGTGCCTCAGTCCACAGTCAAAAATGAATATTTGATTTATTTTATTTTTTTATGCTTATGCCTATGCCTCTTTATGCATTGATTTCTTCACTTTCAAACATTCAAACCCTTGAGCTTTTATTTTGGTGAAATACTGGTGAAATGCTGTAAACTTCTGTCCACAAAAGTTTTGTCCAAGAAATAATGCAAGCATGTAAATAAAGTAAACCTAGCACACGCTGTATTGCCAAATGCATGTTAAATTCACAGCACAAGCAGAGATGGATTCACTGCATTTACTGTGAACCGAGCTGCTCTGAGGCGCTGAACACAGGATCATTTTGCAATTATCATGCAGCCCCATTTATTTAAATTTTACATTCAGTGCAATTAATTATTAGTTTTTCATCAACTCACGAACCCCCTGCAGTTTCCTCATGATCCCCCGTTTGGGAAACCCTGGTCTAAAACATCAACTTGCTAAAATTAGTGGAGCAGTGATAATCATGCCACCAAATGCATAAATGTAAACCCATAAAATGGCCTGGAAAATTTGAAATGACGACCACCATCGATGATCAGCATGAATGCATGCATGTATTGCGCAGTAGCTGAAGCATTCTGGATTGGATTGCTTTGATTTACTGACAAATATATATTTTCAGTTGTGGTGTAAGGTATAATGTTAATGTGGATTGTTGAAATTCCATTTCTAAAACAACAGTACCCTATTTAAAAACAATAGGACATCAGATGACATGATTATTGCTTGATTTTAAATGCATGTCTTCTGTGCAAATTGGTCAATTTCCAACAGATATGCTTTTGAAGTGCTCCATACTGCGAATGTCTGAACGCTTTGGCATAGCATCTATATGAGTCTTTTCCATACTCTAGTGCTGCTCAAGTAGAATTACTTTTGATGTTCTGGCTTTGTTCTAAACATCAGCTCAAAGAAGTTTGCGCTTAAGTGTCTGGCACACTTTTGCAAGATGCAAGCATCCTACATTATATTGGCATCAATCAACTTGACTTTCTTTGAGAGTCAAAAGGCATGAATGTGATTAAAAACAAGTGATTTTATTCAGGCACATATCAACACTTGAAGCAGCTGCAGCCATGTCTCACAGCTGCTTCTTCAGTCTTGATAACTTCAAAACTCTCATTAATATTCAGTCATCCAAATAGAGAAGATAACCATGCCTATCAGGAATGTAGAAGAAACAAACGGAACTTGTAGCTCTCAAACTGTGAAGGGTATGACAGATGAAATATTAAAGTCCATTCATCAGGTCCTTCCAAGAAAAAAGTTTGAGTAAATGTGTTCTTAAAATTTGACCAGAGGAGCATGTTGTCATCCTCGGGAACTCCATCTGTTTCATCTATTGATGTTGACAAGCATGTCATATTATGGCAGTACATCTCTAGCTCAAAAAAAAAAAAAAAAACTCTTTCAAAGAGCTTAAACTGTTGATGTGATTTATTGACGGGGAAGCAAAGCATTCACTTAAAAAAGCGCACACAGCCTCTAGCAGTAGAATCTGCTGGTAGGTCTACTGATGTGTCCGAAGTAATAGATGCTCAAGATCAAAGGTGTCATAATTCACAAATGTACAGATCTCGAAACATTTGAAACTTCATTTTGAGAGGGCTTCCCTACAAAAATAAACTAAAATATAGTGGCAAAAGTACATATGTTGTCAGTTTCCTCACCTGTAAGTAAGGTAGCGTCTGTGGATTACCAACTTCCTTGACACAGTCACAAATAAGCAGCCAAGTGTCATCAACTGATTAATGTTGATTTTATTTAAACTATTTAGTGTGGCACTTAACAAAAGCAATAATTCAGAGGCCACTGTAAAAGGAAAAAAATCTGTTTTGATGCAAATTTATTATGTTTTGATGCAAACTCCATACTTGCTATTACTCAATATGTGTCAACACAGATATCAGATACAAACTTAATGTGTACTGTACCAAAGATATTAACAAACCCAGCATTTGTCTACAGTTAAGAATGAACTCATAATACAATATGGGCCAAACAAGGTAATAGGAAAGACTAGGGTGAGTTGACACACTGGGAAATTGTCACAAGGCACAGAAAACGGAATCTTCCCTTTAGAAATATTCACTGCTGTAAGTGATAGGTGAAATATGAGACGACTATTAATATCTTGTTGCTGGGTTGCTTCTCAACATTCAACTAAAGATTATGTCATTCACAAAAGCCCACACTGACAATCACATATTTGTCTGCTTTCATTATTAATGGTCTGTATTGTGACTCAGTCCTGAATAATTGTTGTACACCAGCATGTCTTGATAAGCCATTCTTACCTAATGTATGATAGGTGGCAAATCTTCCTTTTTTTCTTATTTATCAGAACAGTCTGGTCTTTCAAGGCTCTTTTCTGATCTCTGTTTCCTTTGTGAAACCCATGAAACTACAGAGAGTTTTGTGAAGTTAAACAACTGAATGTTTTGTCCCCAAAACTGGGACTTGTGAAGCAACCTGAGAATGAATGAAGACACAGGTGTTGAATCAGGCTAGAGGGCAGAGCAGAAGATGGGGTGATGTAATGACCTGAAGCCCCAGGCTATATTAGTGTTGGCGCATTTCACAGTTTGGCTGCCAACTTTCCTCATTCCCAAGTGACATGCTCAGCGGTCAGTGAATCCCAGCTTACAGGTGTTATGGACAACACTATAGCTAGCGCAGGGCTGTGAGCACCACAGAAATTTAGGGGGATAAGTCCCCTCCAATAGTTAAAAATGGCCAAAACTCATCAATGCCAAAATGACTTGCCAAATAAATCAAAGAAGGCAGGCTTTACCGTTCACAGAGACAGAACATGAACTCCGAGGCAATGCTTTAGTGAAATAGTGTGAGGTAAGATTCAGGTACACTGTAAAAAATGACTGTAAAAGACTGTAAAAATGCTACAGTAAAAACCTGTTAAATGGTTAACGGTAAATCTACTATATACAAGTAGGTATAACTGCAGACCGGAGATCTCTAAAATGGGGCGTGAACTCCAAAAGTGGGCAGAACCTCCAAAATGGGGCGGGGTCTCTTCGCGCAAAGACTTTCACCATTGGCTCTGGCTTCGGCCAATTGTTTTTGACTTACATTTCAAAATAAAACTTCATAAATTAAACATTGTTTCTAATTGATCTAAAATAAAATATTCTATATAAATAAATATTTTCCTTGAGAGCAGAGCCCAAAGCTCGTGGCCAGTGTTGTTCGGACCGGAGTTTGAACCTCTGCTTAATAAACGGGAATCACCAGCGAGCTCTCCTGCGAGCCGTCTCAGCGCAGCGCAGGGGAAAGATTTTACTGTATCGCTTTGTTTTAGCCAACGGGGGCATCCCGGGGCTTGGAATTCGCAGGGAAGGAGGGGGTAGTGACGCTGGGTGTAACTAAAATGGTGCCATTGTCCGGTGAGGTCCGGTTGGGGAGTTACGGAACGGCCCGGCTCGGCGATCTCATATCGCATAATCTAATTAACTGCTTATCTCCTGAAATTTCTTTACCACGCTATTCAACCCCAATCCCACCGTGCAGTCAATTTCACTGGCTAAGGTTAGGGTCAGGTGTGGGGTAGGCTTAGAGGTTAGCATTTATTGTAGCATAGTGTAGGAAATCAACACTGTGATTGACACAACCAGTAAAATCTTTAGAATCAGCTGTGGGGGGAGTTTCCACTGAACTGGATTGGGAGAAAAAATTGCGCATGCGTGTCATGTGCCTGTCTGTCAATGGGAGGAAGCCACGCCCTATTTTGGAGCTCCCACCCCGTTTTGGAGTTCCCGCCCCCATTTGGAGATCTCCAGGCTGCAGTTATACCCTTCTCG
>NW_015650700.1:667267-674653 GCF_001515625.1 Sinocyclocheilus rhinocerous | reverse complement strand
TCTAATTTTTTGAGATGCACCTGTATGTATATATATATATATATATATATATATATATATATATATATATATAGGGCCTAAAATTAACACACGCCAAGCGCCAGATGCGAGTTAAAATCAGCGTTGGCGAGTATATGTAACAGTGTCAGTCGCCAGTTGGCGGGTACAACTTTTATGAATTATGACAATGCAATGAAGTAAAAACAACAGCCAGTTTTTAAAGAGATTCGCTGTTTCTGACATAAGCTAATAAAATAATCGTTTCCGAAGACAAGATCATCGTGATTAGCTGTTCTGTCAATAAGCGACAAGAGCGAATCGAATAATAGGATACAAACGGGCTGATAAGGTCAGAGCAGTGTGATGGCCAACTTGTCCCTAGACACGGTTCTAATAACTTTTACCTGAGAAGATTTTTCTGCTTCATTTCGGAAGATTAACTTTTCCCTTCTTTATTCTTCTAACTCGAGAATGCGGCGACACATGCCTGGTGTTATGCCGCCTAAACGGTGCAGTGAAGTATAGTTAGTTTGAAAGGCTGCGCGTTCGGCTGTACACAGACGCTGAGCCGCTTCAGACAGCTCAGACAGAAGGTACTGAAACAATGCAGTTTAACTTGAGGCGATCATCGTGGTCCAAGCACAATGGCTTGTGTAGATGATATAGTTTTCTAATGGACATGTCTCTTTTCAAGTAAAATATGAGTTTTTATGGGAGTATTACTGTATGCACAATATTAAAATAGATAAATAATATAGTGTCCATTCTTCAATTGGACATACATTCAGTCATGTCTGACAACTTGACAAATATGTTGTCAATACCATTAAAATTAAGAAAAAAAATAATGGTCTACAAGTATTTAGGAGATCGCAGTTTTTGCATACTTATTATATTGGGTTTTATTGAACTTTATGAAAATATAATGAATTTATATGCCATTTTTAAGTCAATTTATTGAACACTTTTTTAAACAGTCTTTAAACTGAGATCTTATAGGATTTGATATCCTGTGGTCCCCTCATGTGGACAACATTAGTATTATGGCCTTCATCAATTATTACACGTTTAATGATTACTTACTTTACTGATAATACACCCACATTAAACTCAAATTCACTGATATGTGGTATCTTATTATGATCTATGATCTTATTATGATATGTGGTATGTATATGATATGTGGTATCTTATAATGATACATTATTATGTCACTTTTTAAATGGCATACTGCATTAACAGTATGATTTGCAAAATCCCCTACATTTTTAGCACCAGCCGCCACTGCACACTACCCAGGAGGGGGCACCGTTACCTCTCATCTTGACAAATCACGTGAATGAATGCAAGCGGAGCCGGTCTACCGGAGGGGTTTTCAATGTGTGGGGCGAGAGAGCAGGTCGGGGGGCGCACAGAGTAGTAGAATAATAATTAATTATTGATTACTAATTTGAATCAGTACATTATAATGAAAACAATACCTTAAAAATGAAAAGAAGCAGGTTTTTGATCACATCATTTTAAACCTGTAAACTCCCGGAAAGTCCAAGGATCCATTAAGCGAATTCAAACAGTAAGTTCAAACAGCGCTAATGCAGAGAAAACACGGCCAATTTCATCAGAGATGGCGGAGAGAATATGACTTACGTCCAGATGTCAGTAAATGATAGATTTTTTAGCGTGTATTTGGCAAAAGTGTTTATAATGGATGCTGGCTAAAAGTGTTTTAGATCATGCGGTGGTCATGATTTAGTGATTCTGAATGGATCCATATAATAGTAGTCAGGTCAAGGCAGGAGCTTTAGTGATCTTTGGCGTCTCTCTGTGGTCCTGTTTGGTATCGCAGCTTGACTTGTGCTTATTTATATTGAAAACGTTTATTTAATTATTGATTGATTGATTGTTTGTGGCAGTATACATACACTGTGAATAAATAAATAAGAAGGGGGGCTGAGTATCGGTGTTGCGACCAATTCTGACCCACCCGGCTGGAGTGGAGACTACCCCAGCCTCGCGTGCACTCGGACAGTACTGTCGTGTTTCCTGTAGATGGCAGTTAAAACACGGAAAGTTCGGTCAAATGCTTCACTGATCCCAACTCCAAACGTTCAATTTGAATTTATCTTCTTTTTTCCCACTTCAAGCACTCACAATCACTACAGAACCTTCAATGTTCTCTCATCACACGACTGTATAACACAGTTCTGTGTCACATCTGAATGATTCAAGAGACTTGCACTGTTTATCACATCGTGACGGAAGCAGTGCACGTTCATAAGCGCTGTGCGGGTGACTGACCCCGCTCCGCTTTTGCGCGCTGCTGGTGGATGATTGGGTTGCACCGCTTCACACTTTTGGAGTATTTGCTTTTTGCAGTTTCACATGTGTTGTAATGTAAAAACAGCGCCTAATATGGATGAGGTCTCTCGCTTCGGCGATCGGCCCACTGCTCCGGCCCACCGGGAATGTCCAGGTACTCCCGATGGCCAGTACACACCTGGTAGCCTAACATATACTGAACAAAATTATAAACGCAACACTTTTGTTTTTGCCCCTATTTTTCATGAGCTGAACTCAAAGATCTAAGACTTTTTCTATGTACACAAAAGGCCTATTTCTCTCAAATATTGTTCACAAATCTGTCTAAATCTGTGTTAGTGAGCACTTCTCCTTTGCCGAGCTAATCTATATATATATATATATATATATATATATATATATATAGGACTTTCATTGGTGTATCCTGGCATATTCACTTAGATTCAGACAATTAAATTAAATGACATTTCTGACTTCAGTAAAACCAGTTCATTTAGAGGTTAATAACATTTAAGTGAAACCTTTCTCTTTTTTTAATACAGTAGAGCATTTTAGGATGTAAAGTAAAATAATTTAAAATGAAAATGTTCATATCTTTTCATATAAAGTTCATATCTTTTAAAGTATTCTCCACTTAACAGAACCACTCATTGTGATTTCATTTGAATAATTTGGTACTTTCAATTTAATTTCATAACTATTTCTGATATGACATAATTTTCCTTCCACATGCATTTATTAAAGTAATAACCTATATCAGAGATATTGTAATATTGTATAGAACAGTTTGTCCATATTGAAAACACATTTGTTCAACTGCTATATCATAGGGATATGACTCATCTCATAGAGCAAATGTAAGGGAATAGCTAATCTCAGAATGAAAATTCTGTCATACTGAACCCACGCACGTCATTCTGAACACATATGCTGTTATTTTCTCCATGCTACTGTATACAAAAATAATCTTTATGTAGCTTTTTGTGTACACTTTAAAAAGTGGTAATCTGCAATTATACATTAAAGAGCTATTTCTACCTTATTTAACCCATAAAATGTACTTTTGTTCGTATAAATTGTTTTAAATATGTTGGTTCAGTGAAGGTAAATAATATTTTTGACTTAAATAAAACCAGTTAATTTAGATGTAATCCTTTTTGGGTTACCTTTTTTTCCCCCAGTGTTAGTGAACACACCAGTCAAGCTACAAAAAGGAGACTCTTTTGAAGTCATACATACAGGAGCAGACAAAATATGGCGGCGTTAGGGATGTTGCTTTAAGTTTGACATCAATGACGTTTGGTCACAAGACACAAAGACAACCAACAACATTTGTTGTCAGTGACACATTTGGGGCCAGAAAGAAAATTGTGCAAAGCAGATTTCACATCTGTGTTAGACTATAACAATATGATTAACATGCATGCAATTTCATCCCCACTTAAAAATTGGATTCTGCATATCATGCTGCATTACGCTTTGTAACAAATGCCTGCATTCACCACTGATTTGAGAGCTCCAGTGAAGGGAAATATTACCACCAAATAACGACTTTTAGTCTCACACAAAGAAATCACAGCCATGATTTAGCCTTGCACTATATGGTTATGGTGCCTTTTGGTGTTTTTTGTCATATTTGTCACAAAAAAATATTTTATGTTCAACAGAAAAAAATAACAGCAAGTTTCGATCAACATGAGGGTGAGTAAATAATGACTTTTGTGTGCCAAACATTCCTTTAAAGTGAACTGTGTCGTTTCAAACCGTCCTGTTTGTTGGACGACAGGTCCAAAACTAGGGCTGCACGATAAATCGCATGCGATATTTAACGCGCATCTTCTCAGTAAAGCCGGTTCTGTAATCAGGGTAAATCTCCATCACCTGCTGGCTTTCACATGGAGCAGCATTAACTACACAGAGCCGTTGTTCACTGACAAGCTGCGCAAAACCACGATCATATTTTGCGCATGTTTTGCGCAGCTTGTCGGTGAACAACGGCTCTGTGTAGTTGTAATGCTGCTCCATGTGAAAGCCCGCAGGTGATGGAGATTTACCGCTGATTACAGAATGGCTTTACTGACAAGATGCGCGTTAAATATCGCATGCGATTTATCGTGCAGCCCTATCCAAAACTCATTGATTGAGGTAGACTGCAATTCTGTTTGATTGAAAAAAAAAAAAACACTCACTGCACCTTTAAAGAGAATCGCACATGAAAGATGTGAATAAAAAATTCTAAGTCAAGTAACATTTCTAGGGAAATGCCAAAATATGCCAAAATTAATTAACCAATTACCTCATCGTATTTCTAAATTTCTTGAGAAAACTTAAAATGTCAAAATTTGCATTGAGAAAATGATGAGCCATCCTCAGTGGAATACAAAATATTTTAAAGCACAGCATTACATTCATATTGTCTTTCAACCAAAATTCCACAAATCCATCACATGTAGCATGGTGTAAAAGAGCAATGTGGCACTTGATTTGAGGATATATATATATATATATATATATATATATTTAATGTCAAGGAAGAAAGAAAGCTGAAGGCTTGACATTTTGTTAAAACTGTAGATGCATTTATGGTCCATAATGTGTGCATGTGAGGATGCAAATATTCTTAAATCTAAAATTAGCAGAAACTGCAAATAATCAAAGTAAATAAGTGCAGCCCAATTAAAATTAATTAGTAGCGTTAATTACTTTAAAGATCTGAACTCACTAGTTGTACGCATAATGAATATCACTGTTTTTTAAGCAGCGAAGATAAATTATTTTCTATAATATTTGTATGAGTTATAATATGATCCCATGCGTAAAACAATGTAGCAAACATGATGGACAAACCTGTAGACAGTAAAACATTCCAAAGCAATTGCTGGAAGAAAAAAAAAACTGAGTTACTTAGCTTACGCGTTTCAAACTTACTTACTTACCCAAGGTGTTTCCGACCAGAGAGACAAGGAAAACTATGATATATCCAGCTATGAGCACCCATTCATATTGTTTAGGATGCAAATATTCCCTCCAGATGTACTTGAGAAGTTCATCATCTTCATCAATATGCGAATGGAAGTAAATTTCCGTGGAGTTCAGATGCTGCGCTGATGTTAAACAGTCATTGCAAGCGTCATTAGCGGTGATCCCAGACATGTTTCGCGCGGACCCGGGCTCTCTCTCCGGCATCGCGGATGACTGACACCGCGCGAGTGAGCGGAGAGAGAGGGGGAGAAGGGGGATACAACTGAGAGTTGGATTGCGTCGTGACGCACTGTGGACCTCGCAGCATATAACCAATTAGTTTGCAAGACAGTGAAGCGTTTTGAGGTCAGAGTATGAACCTACAGAATCCATCAAGTGCTTGCAGCACGGTTCTTTATATCTCATGAGGATATTCGTGTTTATTCAAGTATAGCTGCCAGACTTACGCCGCATAATAAATGAAGCCCATATACAGTCAAACAATCTCATCTTCTTAGTGCTCTACTAGATTAAATGATGTTAAACATCACGAGTCGCACTATCATACCTGTTATAGGCTACACTGAAAAAGGTGAAACGAGAGTCATTAATCAAAACCCTGATTTCCGTTTTGAATAAAACCAAATAACTCTCCCCATATAATAATAATAATAATAATAATAACATTAATAAATTCCGTTTTGTTTAAATTGCATTTTCTCTTGACACCAGAGTGCTTATGTGCAGAACACATACTGGCTAGCTTTATTGACTGTGGGGTTTTACGTATGTATGTATGTTGTACATAACAGAAAATCTTACATATTGTAGCTTTCAGAAAAAGTACTGGAAGACTCACATTTGTCTGCAGAATTTATTAACACTGGCCTCACCCACCAACAAAAGCAAGGCAAACAAAGCCAACAAATACGCTTACAGTATGCCTTGTCAGTGTGTGTGTGTGTGTGTGTGTGTGTGTGTGTACCTGGTATTCCCTATCTTACGGGGTCCAAATGTCCCCACAAGGATAATAATACCAGTATTTTTATTTTTTTTTTGGTCCCCATGAGGAAAAAAGCATATAAATCATACAGAATGATCTTTTTTTGAAAATGTAAAAATGCACAAAGTTTTGTGTGAGGGGTAGGTTTAGGGGTAGGGTTCACGTAAGGAAAATACAATTTGTACAGTATATATAAAAAAAAACATTACGCCTGTGGAATGACCCCATACGTGTGTGTGTGTGTGTGTGTGTCCCCATGAGGAAAAAAGCATATAAATCATACAGAATGATCTTTTTTTGAAAATGTAAAAATGCACAAAGTTTTGTGTGAGGGGTAGGTTTAGGGGTAGGGTTCACGTAAGGAAAATACAATTTGTACAGTATATATAAAAAAAAACATTACGCCTGTGGAATGACCCCATACGTGTGTGTGTGTGTGTGTGTGTGTGTGTGTGTTTGGGCAAGATGAGAAAGGAGGGAGACTTCATGTCACAGTCTTCAGCGGGTGTGCCCAGGATGACCAAGTTCCTAGCCTGCCTGTCTGTTTTTCCCCCTCGTGGTTGTTTTAGTTTGTTTTTGTTTCATTTTATTATTAAAAGAAAGAACCATTCATCCTGCACTTGAGTCCTCGCTTCATCTCTCCGCACGCACCGTGACACTTCATAGAGTTTAGTGTTCAGTTGTGTTGGGATTTAGTTGAGGTTTAGATCCATTTCAGTTACGTTGGGATACCACTGTAGTGAAGAGAGGAGCTTTTTTTAGACTGAGGCCAGATGTAAACATTAATGGATTAAATCCTGTCAGGGAACCATATACAATCACTTTGAGATTTCTTAATGTGGTCACTTCAAAATAACTTAATTTGATGATGTGCAAGTTACGTGAACAAATTATGTTTGTATTAATTGATTCACTGATGTACAGTACATGATTAATGATTAAACCATGTAAATCCAATACACTTTGGCAGGGATGCCAAACTCGAGGCATTTACGCAAAAAAAACTGAAAGCTTGTTGTGCAATTTAGCTGTTCATTTACACAACAACTTCATTTTGGGGACCTGAAAATGCAAACTTTTGAAAATGGGTTTCAAAGTGCAAG
>NW_015650700.1:653875-666911 GCF_001515625.1 Sinocyclocheilus rhinocerous | reverse complement strand
CAGTAAATTTTGCCCTCGACTTTTTTTTTTTTTTTTTTTGTCCCCATGAGGAAAACAGCATATAAATCATACAGAATGATAATTTATTTATTGATTTGTGTATTTTTAATTTGGTCTAAATTGCTGTTTTCCAGTGTGCCTTGCATTGCTTTCTGTGAAGATGTATTAGAATTCATAAAATATAGGTTGTGAAAGGAGCCGTACAATTAAGGCTGACTTGAATTATAATGTAGGTATGGATATTTACCTAATTGGTACCAGGTCCTTAACTGACCTGCTACCACCCATATGAATTGTATTCTGTGAATACAAATTGGATTTCACACTGCAACAATTCTTTACATTTACTAAATTTACCCGTAGCTCTATTAAAACAAGTGTTCCATAGACAGAATTTCATTGTGCCTGGAAAAGCATTTTTTAAGAAATACTTAAAAAATAATAATAATTGTAATACATATTTGTAAATTATAAGTGAAGTGAATGTAAGTCAGTGAATTTGGTTATATGACATTGAGGGAATACTGTTGTAGTCTATCAGTGCAAATGCTGAAATGCGAAACATACAAAAGCTATCCAGATAAAACAGCTAAAACAAGCAGAGGCCTCGCATCGGGGGGTCCTCTGTGATACACCTGAATCTTGTAAGCATTTATGTTTCTAGTCTGATGCTGGAAGAATATGTGATGTGGTCATATAAAAGAAAGCAAATATATGAGAATGACTGGCATTGCCTTAATAAGCGCAAATTGATACTCTGTTCTTTCAAAGGATTTACATATGAATAAATACATTTTTAAGAGGCTGTCAAATAAAATTGTGCAAGAATTTCAGTTCCCTTTCAGTCGGTCACTCTCGACGACAGAACAACAGTAAATGTGGCTGCACCTTAAAATCAGTGCAGACATGATTTGAACATGGCTGTTTCTGTGACAGAGTTCTGTATTTACTTCAGCTCCTTTGGCCAGGCATGGCTTTAGGTGTAACCTCACTTAGCCACAGGATTATGTCCGTAAGCCTTTTAGAGGTATAAGCCTGTGATTGGTCAACTTTGACCAAATGACTTGCTTTACTGTCTTGTGAACATAGCTAGTCTCTTTTCCCCAAGAACAAATTCTCCTATCAGATGTGTATGGTCCATTCTGCCTCTAGACCAGCTTCAGCTTTCAAGATGCATCTTCTTCATTCTAAGGTGTAAATGTGAGATATTGAATCTCTGGAAGACAGGCTCTTTCAGGCAAAGGTAAGAGACATGGGAGAGCAGAGTGCTCTTCTTATATTCAGGGGTCTTGTGATCTCATGATCCCATCATCTGGAGCTTAGATAGAAAACGTCTCGGTTACGTATGGTAACCCTCGTTCCCTGAAGGAGGGAACGGAGACGTCATGTCCCGTCGCCACAGCTCCTGTACCACCGCTGAGCGGCCGGGTCACCGGCTCGGCTCCTCAGTGAAAACCTGAATATGCGCTGCATCTGCTGCCTACTTATACTCACACTGTGATCAGCAGCAGCTGGATGCAATAATCGCATGCCAATGTGCATTGGCTCGTTTAGTTTACACTCGAAGTAGATTGGTCTCTCTAAGCGAGATCCCAATTCATCGGTCATCCGACGTGACGTCTCCGTTCCCTCCTTCAGGGAACGAGGGTTACCATATGTAACCGAGACGTTCACCATTAAAGCTGCCCTGAAATTATTCAGATGCACAAAACGTCAGCATTCGTAGAACTACTGTGTATGTACTGTATGTCTCCATTTTCAAGTAAAGGCAAATGTATCCTGATTATTATTCATATGGTTGTTATTCAGGTTGTTATTCATATGTACCATGCATTTTATCCCTTGACTTACACTAACTCCATCAGAAATGACTTTTGCAGTCTCTCACTTTGGTACTGGATGCACATCCCCTAGCTCACAGAAAGGTCAACTCATTTGTGCACGACACCTGCCTCTTGGTTCTCACCTGAAGCATTATTATTCTGCAAAGTAAAGGTCGTGCAAAGTAAATAATCATTATTATGAGTATAATTGTCATATTGGATGAAAATATTTTAATTTCACAAACTTATCTGGAATGATTAGCTGGGTTAGGGTTGCATAATAATGTAAACCGATCTAACAAGAATATGTAAGTGATGACGAAATTATACAAAAACATGAGGTTTATTTGTAAAATGGCACTGTGACAGTACACCCCGAAACCTAACCCTCAGAGGGGCATAAGCAGAACATACGACTGAGATTTCTTAAGAATTCACACGAATTAGAAACCAATTCCCTGCAAATTATGTTCATGAGTTCATGAGGAGCATGTTCAAATAATCTACCCAATCAGCACAATTTAGCTCAACCTAGCTCTGAGCATGACAGTTTTCCAGCATCCCTCCTCCACCCCAACTCTTCACTCTCGATTATTCCTATTCCACCCAAGGATGGCGGGAGTACTATGGGTTTGGGTCAAATTTCGAGCTCAGAGCCATCTCCTCGGACAGTACACCAAATATGCATATTCTGTACTATATCTGATTAAGTGCAAAATCGCAAGCTCTGCTTTTTAATTAAATTAACTGAATGGTATCTTACACTAATACTAGTCTTTTTGCATTTGGATTCATATTCAGAGGGTGCTAGAGCTTATACCAGATCCAGCTCAGCTTGATGTTGCTGCCCAATGTCTATAAATTACGACCTGTGCCAAGCAATCACTTGGCATTTCAATGGATCAACATCTGCATCTCTTGGCCTTCCATAATAAACCATGAGATGAACTACTTCAGCTTTTGGATGGACACTGGATCTATCTGGACTTTACCATTAATTTCTGGATGTTCCTCAAAGCTATATTTTTACTGCTATATGTGGACAATTAGCTATTACGGTATTCTAAACATTAACATTAGCATCATGAATATACATTGCATATTGAAGTGAAAAGAAGTAACGTGTAGCCAAGTATGGTAACCCATACTCAGAATTTGTGCTCTGCATTTAATCCATCCAATTGCACATACACAGGAGTGAGTAGAGAACACACACGCACACAAACACACAAACACACTCACTCACACACCGTGAGCACACACCCGGAGCAGTGGGCAGCCAGTTTTGCTACGGCACCTGGGAAGCAATGGGGGGTTCGGTGCCTTGCTCAAGGGTGGAAGAAAGTGCTGTTCATTCACTCCCCCCACCTACATTTCCTGCTGGTCCTGAGAATCGAACCCACGACATTCGGGTTACAAGTCCACAACTATACCCCAACACTTTACCTCCTGAGCCACCGAGTTTGTAAAAACTTTGACATTTCTTAAGAATTCAAATAAATTATTTATATAGCGTATGAAATTTAAACAAATAAAATTTAAATTCACCCAATTTTAAAATGGAAACTCATTTAAAAATAAAATCTCATGGCATGAGAGTTTGTTGAATAATGCAGAACCTGCTAAAGCTGTTTCACCACTGTATGCTCAAAGAAGAAATTGAATTAGTTTTTTTTTTCCCATTTGACCTAATTATGATGCCAACAGAAGACTGTAATCCATGGACAACAGAATAGGTGCACTTTTGTCATTACAATGTTTTACCTCTTAAGAAATTAATAGTAAATTTAACAGATATGCTAAAACTGATGTGCACATGAGATGATGAGTCCAGTCATGTCAGTAGCCTAATAAAAGCTGTTTGGCTTTTGGGGTGAATCACCTCATGTTGAGATCCTGTGACCAGCCGATTCTCCTTAACACCCCCTTTAAGGACATTTGCTTTTGCGTGATGCTGCATCCTCACCAGTAGGTGTCAGTATAAAGTCCAGGAATACTGACCACATTGATTAAAGCTGTTTTATATTTTATATGTGATATAAGCTGTTATCTAACTTGTTGTTAGTAAACCCAAACAAGTGAATAAATTGAATGTTTATCTTCCTGTAGTCAAATGGATTTTTTTTCCTTGTAGCATGTCAGCCTCTTTCTCACATATAACACAGTTTCAACATCAATCAGTTTCATGACCATTCATTTATTTGGTAAGTACCCTGTTGGGATACAAGCAACATTGATTGTTTTTGTGAACATTTTTTTAAATAATAATAATAATAATAATAATAATAATAAAAAGGTCCCATTTAGTAAGAGAACAACATTTTGATATTTGACCAGTTTGATATTTGTCCAGTATACTGAACTGTACATGTGCACTTTTTGAAATGAGAGTCATTAATTCACATATTTAATAGAGAACTGTTTTGGGTCAATCACGACACCCACAACGTCATGACCTATAGATAGATAAGCCAGTGCAGTATATGCCAGTATGGTCACCCTTAAAGATAGTTAAGCACCAATTACCCACAAACTAACATTTATTTATCTTGCATGTTTCCAGCAATGTCAACTTTAAAACAACCATCTTGGTTATTTCTGGGAAGCTTTTGTCCAGCCTGAAGTGCAATTTTGTTGTATGGATGGTTTATGGTACACCTTGTAAGCAGACAAAAAATTTTTTAAGAGGTTTTGTTCTCAGGTAATAGCAAGGTTTCAAAATAGCATTTACTCAAGTGACAGAAATTATTAACCCAATCTGCCCATTATCCCTACTCAAAACATTACTTTTAAATTTACAAATAATATTAATAAAACTAAATCTACTACAAAGTAACAGTGTAACAGTGCTTGCAGCATTTTCCACCAGTTATATTGCAAACCTTCAACACTGGCTTTAGCAATAATGCATTCAAGTAAACATTATTGTTGCACATTTTGAAAGCCAAAATGTGTAATTTTTAGGATCTTAAAATACTTTCTTTTATCCCAGTTTAATATGCAGAGACAGTTTAAACAAGCTATTTAAGCATGACCAAGCCAGCCAGTCTGACATAACCTTAGCGTTAGTTAGGGGCAGGACTATCTGTTAGTCTGACCATTGAAAAGTGGAAAATAGTGCTTAAGAGACCTGTTTAAAAATGCTTTGTGCAATTTTTGCAATTCCATTTTGTCAATATAGTGGTGCAGAAATGGCACGGTTCCGCTTCAACGTCATTTCAGTAATTGTTTCAGTACTTATTCTTGTGTATTAAATTTCCAACCCTTTGAATGAAACGGCCAATTCTATTGTCATGTCCCTGCATCTGCTGGTTTGTATAAGTGCTATGGTCATTCATTGGCTGTCTTCTTAAAAAGACAGAATTCCTTGTTTTCTCGCTTACGTGACTCTGTGCAGATACATAGGCAGGCTGGCCTGCGGTGGGACGCCTGCTTTCAAATGAGCAAAGTGGCTCAAATCTGCTATATAGCCTGTTTGCTGATACTTGTTGCTTTGACAACAGATCCGATCTGGTTAGTGTTGAGTCTGTCTTGTCGTTTTGAGAAACGACCGTGGATTGTTCCTGTGTTTTGGAAGTCTCTGCACTTGCAGGGGTGTGAGAGGGATGAAGCTCTTCGGTGATAAACCGAGGCGCAGATGCCTCTCCCGCCAGGCCAGGAGAGCGATTCTCAGCTCCAGAGATCTTCCCATTAGCTCGCTTCAGTCTGCTGCTCTCAACGGACTTGGTGGAATTGGCAGTGCTATCCTGGGATTTCTTGCCTTGTGCTGTGTCATCATAATCTGAGAGAATTGTATCAGTGCTGCTTCCTATTTTAAGACTTTCTGAGTTCTTTCCTTTCGGTGAGCTGTCTTCCTTTTGTGGGATGTTTAGAATGGATTTTATTTTCTTGGTGCTCTTTTTCAAGAAGCGCTGCGATGATGTGCTGTTTGGTTTTGAAGGCTGACTGTCCTCCGTGTCCAGAAGCGTTGCTGACACAGTTCTCGAGGGAGGCTCTTGCCATATGTTTCCTGAGGTAGATGTGCTCTCATCTGCCTTTTTGAAATCATGATGTGAGACGGACCTCTGGTCCTCTTTGAAATTTGGTGTGTACGCTTCGTTTCTGGGATTCTCATTTGCAGACATGTTGCAGATTTTCTGTCTTCTAGGTAAAGATGCGTACATGTTATTAGAGGGCTCATTCAAGTCGCTGTTATATGTATTGCACCTGGGATCGGCCACGCTGTGCCTTTTGTATCGGTCATCTTGCTGGTAGTCATGCTCCTTGTTTACAAATCTATTTTTGGCTCTGTTTAAACTTGCATATATTGCATCCTGTCCGGAGCCATGGGTCGTGCTACTTCCTGAGTTTTCTAAAATCTGTAAACTGCGCCTCTTTAGCATGTAGTCATCGTGCTGTGCTGTCTGATTCCACAGGGTTGAAGAATACATCTGAGCGTTTGACTGAATTCGTGCCGGATCGTGGTTGGAGGATGCTGAATTATTGGAGTAGCTGTTTGTCTCTGGTTGTTCTGGTATGGTGGACGTGAAAACAACCGATGACCTGATGCGGGAGTGTTGTGGAGAAGCCATTTTATTCTCCTCAAATTGGTCCAGATAATCGTAGTTCTCGCCGTGAGGTGGATCATTGTTGTTGTTGAGGTAAGACTCTATCCTCCATGTCCGAAGGAAAGACTTGGAAGTACTTGCTAAACTGGGCAGGTTTTGCCTCATGTTGAGAACTTGTTTGTCGTGGCCGTGGTAAGATTGGCGCATGTTTGAGCCTCTGAACATCGGGTTGATGACGTAACTTTCATACTGCTTGTCCACATCGTTGGAGAATCCGGCATAACGGTTGCTCTCTGCTGCCACGTTCCAATTACTAGTGCCATACTTGGGCAATTTTGGCAGATACACAGGCTCCTGTCGCTCTCCTGCATAGCTGTGTCTTTTGTGAAACTCTGATGTGTCTTGAAGGAATCGAGCATGTGGTGTGACAAGTGGTCTTTCTTCAACCTCTCTCAGTGCCGAAAATCCTGATCTCCTTTCACAGGCTTGCCGGTAAACAGCATCAAGTGTATGCCTTAAATGATCTTTCCTTTCAAAGGGTTGGCTGGAATGAATCAGATAACTATCCATTTTTCCATTGGGCTTCGTCTCACACTGGTTCACGCTGGCAGTCTGAAACTGAGCTGGGACTGTTGATCGAGCGTACAACGTCCGAAATTCCTCATCGTAAGTCTCCACTAATTGGCCTGTTATAACCTGAACCATGCTGAGGTTTATCTTCTCGTAGGACCACATGAAGCTGTCAGACAAGAAATTAACATAAACATAGTTATTAAATTTCAGTCATAGCAACATATGCAAGTGTGTTGGAATGCAGTTTATCTTTGGTAAGTTATAAATAACTGCAATCTTTTGAAAAATGCTTTTGAAAGTCAGCAATTTTTGCACTGTTTGTTGACATATGTTAAATGTTTTTCAAGTCCTTGTATAAAGTGGCCCAGAGAAGTATATGGAGACTTAAGCCACTTTTTTTAAAAAGCATGAATGACTTTGGATTTTATAATCATATCAAATCAATAGCCATTTATTTACATTTGAGCAAATCACATCACAAAAATTGCACACATTAAAAAAATATATATGTATAATAATAATAATAATACAAAAGTATATGACCACTTTCTGGTTGTCAAATGTACTGTAGAATATGTCCACAGTTAATGTGATAAACTACTATGGTTGATAAAAACAACTATGGTTGTTTTTCTAGGGCACATGTATGAACCTGAAGGAAACCCAAAGGGGGAAAAAAATATTATTATTATTATTAAATTAATAATAAAAAATGCCGCCTCACCTATATGATCCAAAAAACACTTTTTGGCAGTCAGCAAGAAAAAATTTCTGCCCCATTCCTCCATGGAACTTTACCCCAGATCTGCAACAATATTCCTGGCCTTTCACTGTGCGTATCCTCATATACTATATCCAAGAAGAAGAAGAAAAATTAGATATATTTTAGCAAGAAACCAAGCAAATATAAATACTTTGAATTTGAAACAACATTTTAACTACTTTAATTCAAATTCTTACAGTGCACGAGTCATCAGTTGCCCATTCTTTCAAATAAAACACATATTTGTCTTTATAAATGATCATAACACTCTGGTTACTGACGTAACCTTGGTTCCCTGAGATAAGGGAACGAGCGTTGCGTTTAACGCAGTATGGGGAAACTCCTGTTTACTCTGTTACTGAAGCCTGATTTGTACATGTTTGTGTGGCTGCACAAACCAATGGCGCTTTTGCCTGCCAAAAGGGGCAGAGCTGACCTCAATATAAATCGGCTCAGACCTCCATTTCATCTTAACCAT
Source organism: Sinocyclocheilus rhinocerous (assembly GCF_001515625.1). Lineage (NCBI taxonomy): Eukaryota > Metazoa > Chordata > Actinopteri > Cypriniformes > Cyprinidae > Sinocyclocheilus > Sinocyclocheilus rhinocerous. The sequence goes on along the minus strand of NW_015650700.1, from coordinate 658,727 downwards.
TCGACTGAAGCAACAGTCATCGATTCGTGTGCAGTTTATAGCACGACGAGTGACGCAACACTTGTTCCCTTATCTCAGGGAACTGAGGTTACATTAGTAACCGGAGCATTCCCTATCGGACGGTCTCTCCCGCTGCGTTTAATGCAGTATGGGGAACGCATCCAATCATGCCGTGCTATGAGCAGATACAGAGCAACCTGCTCTGTGAGCCCAGTCTCCTAAAGAACATGAGCAAAACTGAATCCCGAGCTAATTGGCCGAGGACTACAGGCATAACCATTTCCACCCTCAGGGAGAAAGAGGCAGATTAAGCAGACTAGATCGGTGCCTGCAGGGCAGTCGTTAGCAAACTTAAGACAGGAAGCACTGACTGACAGTGCCTGCAAGTCACCCACTCGCTTGACCGACACTAAATGCAAATAGGAGGGCGGCTTAAGCGACATGGGTCGCAGCTCGGCCGAATGGAGCGGCTCGAAGGGAAGGCCATGTAGGGCCCTTAGGACTATTGACAAGCCCCAGGTCAGCACAGTCTGATGACGAGGAGGATCTCCGGGTGTCCTCCAAGAACTTAACTATCAGATCGTTTCTGCTGACCGATTGGCCAACTTCGAGGGTATGATTCGCTGCGATAGCTGCCACATAAACTTTGAGTGTGGAAGGGGCGAGCCCGTTGTCCAGCAACTCTTGTAAGAAAGTTAGCACATGGGACATGTCACAAGAGACCGGATCCAGGCTTCGTGCAGAATATCAGTCACGAAAGACTGACCATTTAAGGGCGTAAAGGCATCTTGCAGATGGTGTTCTAGCCTCTAAAATGGTGTTGCTCACACTTGCTGGGAGCTGTACAGGCTCCCGTCGAGGCTCCATACATGAAGGCTCCACAGCTCTGGCCGGGGGTGCCAAATCATGCCCTACGCCTGAAAGAGAAGGTCCTGCCTCAATGGTATCGGCCATGGGGCTGCTGCTGACGGCTTTACTAACTCGGTGAACCATGCCTGGTTCCTACAGAGCGGGGCCACCAGGAGGACTGAGCATTTGACTTCCCTGACCCGTCTGATGACCTGAGGAAGCAGGACGATTGGAGGGAAGGCATATAGGCGAGCGCTGGGTCAGTCGTGGGCCAGGGCATCTCGCTGCATTGAGAAATAAGTTGGGCAGTGAAAGTTGTCTTCTGAGGCGAAGAGGTCGACCTCTGCCCTCCCAAAGACAGACCAAATTTCCTGAACCATCTGAGGATGTAGGGTCCATTCTACTGGGGCCACATTGCCTCTGGAAAGCTTGTCTGCTCCAAGTTTCAGACTGCCCGGCACATGAACCACTCTTAGTGAGTTTGCTCTGTGCCCAAAATAGGAGGCACCGAGCCATCCTGTAAAGGGAATGTGACCTGAGACCTCCTTGGATATTGATGTATGCTACCAACGTCATGTTGTCCGCCAGACCAGGACGGGCACGGGCACGGGCTTAGAGTCGAAGTCGGAGAGGCCACATATGGAGCAGGCCTAGAGGAATAACAGAGGAGATGGCCACTATGAGGCCAAGCATCCTCTGAAAAGCCTTGAGGGGATGTAAAGTCCCTAGTTTTAAAGATGCCACCAGTCGCTGAATAGTCCAGCATAATCCAAGCCCACATCTGGGCAGAGTCTATAATCTTCCCAGAAAGACCACTAGCTGTCTGGGTGACAAATGACTCTTGGCTAGGTTGATTCTCAACCCAAGGCATTCCAGGTGGCTGATGCAGAAGCGTCCTGTGAGCGACCAGTTCCCGTTCTGATCTGGCTAAAACCAGCCAATCATCGAGGTAGTTCAAAATGCGGATTCCCATCTGTCTCAGAGGGGAAAGAGCCGCGCCTATGCACTTTGTAAAAGTGTGTGGGGCCAGAGACAGTTCGAATGGCAGGACTGTATATTGATAAGCCACTCTCTCGCATGCAAATCTTAAGAACGGTCTGTGACAGGGGCTATGTGGATGTGAAAATAAGCGTCTTTCAGATCCACATCAAAAACCAGTCCTCGGGGCATATTTGTGCAAGGATCTGTTTTAGAGTTAACATCTTGAACGGCCGTCTCATTAGTGAGCGATTCAGATGCCTGAGATCGAGAATAGGTCTGAGCCTGCCATCTTCTTGGGAACAAGGAAGTAGCAGCTGAAAAAGCCTGACTCAATGTTTGCTAGAGGTACCATCCCACGGCACATTTTGCATGCAGTGTTTGTAATTCGGACTGAAGAACATGCTCTTTGTTGTCCTGTACCGAAGTCTGAATAATGCCTCTGAACAAGGCGGCCTGCGAGTGAACTGGAGCAAGTAACCTTGTATTATAGAACCCAGCTTGAAACATCCGGGATGGGTTCTCAGCCCGGAGCCGGATGGCAAGTGGTTCCATTTTACGAACGGTAGTTTGCCACCATGGGGCGGGGAACTGACTTTTGTGGTAATAAGGAGAGGAGAATTGCTCTTGTGGGTCCGCTATCACAGTGGTAGTTTGCTTATGCACGCACTGAATGAGAAGGACATGCCAAGCTTGAATAAAACATCCATCACTCAATGTTGAACGGAGGGATGGAGAGCGAGCACGAGGGAGTGAGAACTAACTTCACCGTTTCATCCTCCGAGGCAGCTGAAAGGGGAGAACGTGAGACCCGGAGGGGCGGGGCCGCCTTCATTGAAGAAGGCGAACTGCGAGCGAAGCAGAGTGAGACACATGCTCTCATAGTGAAAGCGGTCTGTCTCAGTGAGAACAGCGTGGGCGTGTGGGCAGATCAAAGTACTGTGAGGAGAGTGAAGTTCATTGAAGAAGGCGATCCACAAGCGAAGCAGGGACAGACTCATGCTTTCGCAGTGAAAGCAGCCTTTCTCATTGAGCGCAGCCTCAGAGGCACACTCACAAATGTGAAGCTGTCAGCGATACAGAATCATTGGTGATAGCATTCTACTCAGATCCACCTAGAAGGATTGAGCCGCTCAATGTAAATGAGGGGTGGTGATCATTACGTGTAAAACACACCGGCGGATCAAAGTGCTGTGGGGAGAGTGAGCGCGGGACCTATGCCGGCGTGAGATCACTCAAACCCGGTTGTTCAGCTCCGCGATTCCACTGTTTCTTTCTCCGAGCTCGCTGAGAAAGGAGAAACGAGAGCGGGGCTGACTTCACTGAAGAAGACGATTCGCGAGCGGAGAAGAGTGAGACTCATGCTCTCTGTGAGAGCATTCCATCTCAGTGAGTGCATAGTCTCTGCGTAGGCGACAGCACTCACTGCGCCCTTCTGCATTGTGCAGGGGTTCCCTGCATGAGCTGCACGAGCCACACTCGCAGAGCAACATTTGCAACAACATCGCTAGGAAATGTGCTCAGAAATCTGCTCTTTTATTGTGCCAGATGGACGCAGGGGAAGGCTTCTGGCTTCTTCCTCTGCCAGGGCTCCTTCTACGGTAACGAGCAGCAGGCTGAGCTTCTTCCTTCTTGATTCGGCTTCTTAATTGCATAGTCAGCGAAGAGATGATCCTCGTCGCTGAAGGAGACGATTCTGATGAAAATGGTGCTTTTTTTGGTGGGCTAAAGCGCCATTGGTTTGTGCAGCTATACAAACATGAACAAATCAGGCTTCAGTAACAGAGTAAACAGGAGTTTCCCCTTCCTACGTTAAATGCAACGGGAGAGACCGTTCGATAGGGAACCAAAAGGTGATTAGTCTAATTTATTTGTATAGAACTTTTCACAATACACATCCTTAAATTCAAAACTGTTATGTCTATAGTTTCTTACTACAGCAAAGCAAATTTTAGGTTTTACTTTTTAGTATTTTGTGTTGTTATATATTGTATTCATAAGTTCGCACTTACATATAATCAGATTGATCAAGTATGCATATTTGGCATGCTGTCCGAAGGGAGGGCTCCGAGCTCGGAATTTAGCCCAAACCCAGAGAACTCCCCCACTATCCCAAGCTGGGATAGGAATAGTTAGGAGTGAGGAGTTGGGGTGGAGGAGGAATGCCAGAAAACTGTTGTGGAACAAAGGTAAGCTGGCTGTATATATATTTACTATTGTGCTAATTAAGTTGATTTTCTGAACGTGCTCTACCTATGCTAAATTGGTTGATTATCTGAACGTGTCCCTCCCAAACTTTGTTAATAAAACATCATTAATAAGTACCGCAGAGTCTCGGGCACAAGCCTGAATGTTCAAATGTAATTAAGAAATTTGGTAACACTTTAGATTAGGGAACACTTATTCACTATTAACTAAGATTTTTCCCTCAATAGACTGCTAATTTGCTGCTCATTAATAGTTAGTAAGGTAGTTGTTAAATTTAGCCATGGGATGGATTAACGGATCGTATGGTCATGCAGAATAAGCCATTAATATGTGCTTTATAAGCAGTGTTGGGCAGTAACGCATTACTTTGCAATGCTTTACTGTAATTTGATTACTTTTTTAGTAACGGAGTAATTTAACGTGTTATAATTTTCAAAATAGTAATTAGAGTATAGTTACAAGCCGAGGTTTCTATACGTAAGTTATTGCTGCATTACATTGCTGACAGAATGCAGTGTTTTATAATCTAGAGTAAAAAGGATGTAGCACAAGCACTGTTGAGTCAAGTGCCAGTGGATTAGAGACCTGCTCCCGCGAGACAAAGATGGGCAAGTGCTGGTGCGAGCGGGTATACATATATATATATTGTTATATATATATTTTATATATATTTTATTCTCCCGCATCCCGCACACACATGAGTGTAGAATGCGGGAGAATAAAATGATTCACGGGACTCCCGCAAAATAGAAATATCTAAACATAAAATATCTAAAACAAATAAATTGTTATTCATCTATTGCACAAAAGCAACATG
>NW_015650700.1:630175-653368 GCF_001515625.1 Sinocyclocheilus rhinocerous | reverse complement strand
ACTACTTGACTAATTCCAGTACAGAACCTATAGGATGTTGCGCATGCGCGACTGAACGAATCGCTCCCCGAGACGACTCGTTCTTCCCGAGTCACATTAAAGATTCGTTCAAAATGAACGAATCGTTCAAGAACGACCCAACACTACGCGGGACAAGATGGGCGAGTGCTGGTGCGGGCGGGTAGACACGTGTGTGTGTGTGTGTGGGATGCGGGATAATAAAATGATTCATGGGACTCCCGCAAAATTGAAATATCTAAACATAAAATATCTAAAACAAATAAATTGTTATTCATCTATTGCACAAAAGCAACATGAACTAATATAAAATATAAACGATTAACAGGTGCAAGCGTATGCAGACTTTCTATTTAGGAAAGTCTATTTAGCTATTTATAACACGTGTTTGTAACCAATGCAGTCTGAGCCGGAAAGAGAATTGATTAGTTAATCTCTGAGTCTTTCGAATCATTCAAAATGATTTGCGTGCTCATGAATCCTCTCATTATAACACACGAATTGTAGACATTATGAAAGATTCATTATATTGTGTTATAACAGAGATGTGTGAGATTGCGATGAACTGAGATGTCTTTTAGAGATTATAAATGCAGCGCCCTTAGCTGGCATTCTGCCATGCCAAACCATGCACGCAGGCTTTAGCTAAAAATAACAGTATTCTGTGAATGTTGATGCTTTAATAACAAATATTTATCGGGAGCGTGTATGCTGGGATTTAATAAATTTCATGGAGAAAAAAGTAACGTAACTAGTAATGTAACTAATTACTAGTTACTTTTTAAATAAAGTAATCAGAACAGTAACGTGATTACTTTTAAAAAGAGTAATCAGTAATCAGTAATTTTATTACATTTTCAGAGTAACTTACCCAACACTGTTTATAGGTACTAATAAGCAACTAGTTAATAGGGAATAGTGTTCCCTAATGCAAAGTTTTACCAGATTTTAAATAATAATTTAATAATTTAAATTAGTTTTGTTCTGAGAGAGTTCTCTAAAAGTAGTAATGAAAATATTTTTGATTGTCCTTAGTGAATATAACCGGTTATTAAAAAGTCTGATGCGATATAACTTCCACCTCTGAAATAATTGTTTTGCCTTCTTTGCTGACATGACAATTCCCTCTTATTTTTTGAACCCCTTTCCTCCAACTACCTGTTTTGTAAGATGTACTTTTCATCCAATCAATTCCAGCATTTTTTTTTTTATACTAAATGTCCTGTTTTACTCATATGTTGTATTTGGTGCTTCACCTTGATTTTATGCGCAATTATATAGAGACATTGTTAAGTCTGTTTAGCAAAAACAAAGTGAAAGGCAAACAAATCTCATTATTGCTTTGCAATAAGTCAGTAAGTCTGTCTGTTGAAGCCAAGGGTCAGTTCTTATCACTGCTGCTAAAGCGACAAAGCGGTTAAAGTTTATATGTACCATCTGTGTGCACCTAAACAACACTAATGACGATGGGTGTGTCATATGCGAATGTAAAATAAAAGGTTTGGTCCCACTTTATATTAGGTGGCCTTAACTACTATGTCCTTACATTTAAATTAATCATTTGATACAATGCACTTATTGTGTACATACATGTTTTTACATTGTACTTATATTTTTAAAAATACCTATATGTAATTACATCTGTAATTAATTTCTGTAATTACATTTATAATTACACAGTTGACCCATCCCTTACACCTTAAACCACCCTTAAACCTACCCATACCACCAAACCTGTCCCTAACCTTACCCGTATCCCACCTCAATAGCAGCAAAAGTGTTTTGCAATACAATATGAACACAATAAGTACATTGTACTTATTTTTTAAGTACATAGTAGTTAAGGCCACCTAATATAAAGTGTGACCAAAGGTTCTTGTGTCTACAGTGAAGAAAGTCTGTTAAACTTTATTTAAAATAATAAATCAACCATATAAATTTCAGGATCTGCTTCAGTAGCTGTTGCTATGCTGTGTAGTGACATTTGAATATACTGAGTTAACAGACATTCAAAAAATGTCAGTAGCAGAAAAATACCCAGATGAAGGCACTTAGTGAGGTGTGGTGAGAAAAATCTTAATTGCAGCTTGTTTTTCATTTAATAATAGTTAACACCCTCTGGGAAGAAGTGGGAGGGACAGTGCTTCCAGTTCATTGCTTCTTTATATGGCTCGTCATCAGTACATGAATACTTCCAGGTGTCGTCATATTTGACAAGAAAGTCAGCGTGAATAAATGGTTAAGTGATTTGCTTACAGAGAGCAAAGACAGTATTTAGTTGAAATTGATCATGTGGAAAATATTTGAGAATTTTCCTATGGCGATCATGTATATGTTTACGTTTCTCAAAGAACGACTCTTTCATTTCAACAACTTTCATTTCCTTTATCACCCTGAACAAAGAAAGAGAAGTTCTGAGAGAGAAGAGCTCCGTAAAAATAACAAGAGTGACAGCATGACAGGTTTTCAGATTGCTCTTGATGCTTTGTTTTTTTTTCTGGTTATGCATTCTGTCAGTCAAATTTTTACACTGACATCAGCCCCAGCCATCAGCTAGAAGAATACAATGCAGATAAATGAGGAAATCTGGTCACACCCAGGAATCAGATATATATGTATCTAATAACAAAAATTGCATTTGTTGCCCTTGACACCTGTACTTCGAAGCTCTTGAATCAACATGGTCACAGATATACAGTTGCTGTCCCCTGGGAAGGTCCTTCTCAAGAGCTCAAAAATCACAACTGCATGATGTGTGTTCAAATGATTTTGGCCAGTATAAAATGTTTCTCTCAGGACGACACACTGCAAAAAATGGCTTATCTTACTTAGTATTTTTGTCTTGCTTCTAGTCAAAATATCTAAAAATTCTTAAATCAAGATACTTTTACTAGATAAGCCAATTGACTTAAGATATTTAGTCTTGTTTCCAGGGGGAAAATAACTAAATTAAGTGCATTTTGCTTAAAACATGTAAAATTATCTGCCAGTGGGGTAAGTAAAATATTCTTAAAACAAGAGTATTTTACTTAAGAAATATGCTTGTGTGGGTAGATGCGTTTATCTTATGATACCGTTCCTGCCGTTACGTTTGCAGTTGCTTCTTCTTCATCCATTGATCCTTTGATTTGTTGTTTTTAGCGTGGTTTTTTGGTTAATGCTCTTCCATAGTAAAAAATATTCTCTATGGCTCTGTTTGAAATATTTTACAAAATGTAAGAAATGTTAATAAAACTGTCCTTCAATCGCTGCAAGGAATGCGTGTTCATTTAATTTAATGCAAGAGATCATTTAGAAATGAAACTGAACTGCACCATGTTTAGAAAATAGTTTATTAATAATTAGTAGCATTTTCTGGTAAGTGTTACTACTACTCTTTATTACTGTATAAAAACAAAAATAAATAAAATACAAATTCCAATCTACTTAAAATGAACTGATAATCATCATAGTAATACAGGTTGTTCAAAAGAAAGCCACATGATGAACATGGCCAATACTCACAAAGTCACAACACCATCTTGGTAACACGCATGACACTGTAGCATTGGTTTGTGTGTGCTCACAGTTTATCCAATTGTATTTCGGCACCCCAGGTTGCCGGTTGGCAGAAAATACAGCGTATTTCATTTCATTCATCGTCAAGTGCGCTCGTTCCTGTTGGTGTCGTCAATCTGGCAACCTGCGTGTGCGTCAAGTCTGAGGACGAGGGGCCGGGTGAAAAAAACTCTCTCCAATATTTTTTATTTGGACTGCAATACCTAGTTCAACCACTCGGTGTCAATCCTACATACAGCACCTTTAAATGAGGATTAAATTGGGCCAGAATGACCTGGAACAGCATTTTAACAGTTTGTTTGTCAGTTCATTAAATTTCCTGTATGTTCCAGTACTGAGAGTATGTTTTGATCCAGTAAACACATTCTGTCTCCTTTAGCGAGCGCACTCAATCGAGAAAACCTTTTCATGCACAGGTTTATACATTAAGCAATACGCTTCTCTCTTGTCAATGGTAGAGGCAACATATTTGTCTAGAGCAGCACTATTCTCTTGAGCAGAACAGGAAGCCTCGTCTCTCTCAGACACGCACTGCACTTCACTCCGCTGCCTGCTCTGCTTTCATTGAAATCACACAATGAAACGCAACCAAATGGGCACTTTCTGATATGCATCTACTGATATGCAGTAGCACTGTTGGTTTATAAAAAGGTGTATGCAATGCAAAGCGAGAATCATATCACTGGACCAAAGCATAACATAAAGGTGTTTTGGAATATTTATCCATCTCTATATTTTATGCATTTCATTTGATTTATTATTTTTCCCATGTTTGTTTTCTAGCAAACATAAGTAAAAAGGGTCTTAATATAGTAAATTATGCTGTTTGGGGATGGAGGTCATTATACAGTAGAATATGGACACTTACCCTGAGTTTTTGGATTTGGATATCTTGATTTTCTACCATATTGAGAAAGCTTTTGAAGTGATTATGGTCAAGGAGAATGTAGACAGGAACACCTCTGACTGAGGCATCCACCACTTCTTTAAAGATGTCCACATCGGTGAAAATATCCATTGCGATTGCTATGACCTGTATAGACATACAAATGAAAACATAATAGAAACGTCAGCCTCAGAGGATTTTGGGGCATTCACTGTCAGAACAGGCCGTCTCTGATATTCTCTTAAATCAATGACATCCTTGTCAGTTACACAAAGCTGAACAAAGCAGAGGTGTCAGCCCAGAAGCTGCTTCAGTTTTTTAAAACGACACCCTTCGTTTTTCTGCGTAATCAGAAAAACCACATTCAATAACTTAAAAGATGGCTTTCATGAAACCGACAGGGGATGATATGTATTTTCTTGGGCCTTTTGCCTAATATTAAACAGAAAGAAGTTGGGGAGAAGACTGTACGGTTTGTATTATTTAAAGGTTTAGTCCTAGCATTTGTCTTTCAGGAAGACCGGCATTCCATGATTCAAGCCTTGACAGGTTTAAGATGTTCCATTAATGCCAAATGACAACGAGTCTTAGCCTAAGTAGTATCTCACCACACCCTGTACAACATGTACTGATTAACAAATGATTAATATAGAATTTCTACAGAACTTGATGAGACCTTGTCAGTATGATCAGTGTTGTACAGCATATAATCTTGTCTGACCTTTAGAGTTTTACATTTACATTTACATTTACATTTAGTCATTTAGCAGACGCTTTTATCCAAAGCGACTTACAAATGAGGACAATAAAAGCAGTCAAAACTAACAAAAGAGCAACAATATACAGTATAAGTGCAAATGACAAGTCTCGGTTAGCCTAACACAGTACACGTAGCAAGGTGTGTATATATATATATATTATACACACACGCACAAACAAAGAAAAAACAAGTAGATAGAATAGAAAAAATAGAAAGCTAGTGTTTTTTTTTTGTTTTGTTTTTTAAATAAAGAATAAAAAAATAAAAAAAATAAAAAGATAAATATAGATAAAGTAGAATTAAAATACAATAGAAAGTGTTAGAGTTACAGGGTCAAATAAAGGTGGAACAGATGTGTTTTTAGTCGTTTCTTGAAGATGGGTAAGGACTCAGCTGCTCGGATTGATTTGGGCAGATCATTCCCCCTGGAGCAACAAATGGCCAAGCAAAGCGCACGACACTGACAAGGTACGCGATACAGTACGAGACCAAACACGATTTCAGCACGTCTCCACAGTAAACAAAACAAGCGTTTCCTAGCAACGACAACTGCGCTAAACACTGAGACAAGAAATAAATACACTTACAAGCTGTTTTGTACTTCAAATAAAGCAATAGGCCATGAGAGGCGTTGTGAGAGATTTTACCATGACTAAGGTTGTTAGGTACCACTCAAAGATGCATAACATGGGTAAAACAGCAATATGACAAAAGATCAATTTTGCTTGTTAAGCTCATCACTTCCGTACACGCTGACATTTTTAAACCAAGGATATCTTGTTTACTTAGACATAATAATAGTCCATGTGTTTTCTTACATGCTGTACTTTTCACATAGAGAGTCCTCATGCATTCTTATTCAAAGTGTCTCCTCTCATCCTCCACCTTAAGGAGCCGTTGAGCCTTTCTAATTTACTTGTTCATGTGTCATTACTGAAAAGGCTTCATTACTGCCAGGCAGAATCAAAGCTAATAATATATTTTTACTGCTTTTAAAATTTCTTTGTTCTAAAAAACATGAGTACTAGTAAAGGTATATAGTACGGGAACTTACTGTTAACCTTTTAACAGTTTTTTTCTGTAGCGTTTTTACAAAATTTTACAGTAAAAATTACACTTATTTTTTACAGTGTACGCAACACTTCACTTGGAAATACAAGTAAACTCTTATAATGGCAATTATGATTTTAAAAGCTTGTAAGAAAAAAGACTTTTCTCACACCTGCTTCCACTCTTTTATACAAAAACCCATCAACACCTTTGCTAAAAAACGTAGTAAAACTACTGGGAACTTCACACAACACACTGCTGATGTGCGGTTGATATATTCTATTGTATAATGTTCTCTTGTCAAACCGCTTTCAGTTTAAAAGAGAAAGCCACATGAAGAATCAAAGCTCATCACAAGCAGCTTTGCCACAAGCAGAAGTATATTCTAATATATAGAAGGTGCACAGAGTCATTCATGCAAACACAAAACACCATCATGGTAACACACCCCCCCATGCTGTGAGTCGACTCTAGGGAGCACATGTAATCAGAGCACCAGAGCCACACGAGGTGCAGTTCATTCAGCACACTGAAATTGGTTTGGTAAATCCATGCCCTCGTGAGATGCGGTCCTAGGTGGTAGCCTATGTTGCCTAATGGGTCTGACTCTGCTCTGCTCTGGAAAAAACAAACAAACAAACAAACTGAAATGTGATCCATAATCTATTAAGATTTTTGAGAAAACATAAAATTGTTGACACGAAAATGTCATGCTTCTATACTTTCATTAATTTAATTATTATTTACTAATAATAATTATTATTACTATGGAAATTATTTCTTTAATGAAATGATACTCTAAATAATAAACTAAAACTGCCAGTAGGTGGTGGTAAATGTCTTAATGATTAAGTTATCGAGTCATTTATTCATTCTTTTGATTCGTTTAAACGGCTGATTCATTCAGGAGTGAAGTAAATGGTTCTCTTTATGAATGGTCCATTGAATCATTAGGCTTGTTCGACTTGAAGCGGATCATCACCATCAGATCGATCGGTGTGTGACATCAAAGTACCGCGAGAGCAACTAGAGAGCAGACGACTCTGCATGCTTTTGAATCGCTCTCGCGGTACTTTGATGTCACACACCGATCTGTGGAGCGCCGCTTCAAATCCAACGCGCCTAATGCTTCACCCAATTCGTTCAAAATGTGGATTAAGACATGAATGCAGCTGTGTGTTGCTCGGAGACGAACTGTTCTGGTTTGTCTTTATATTTTCGTTGGCAAAATTGAGCAAAACAGACAACATTGTGTCTAAAATAACACAATATTAACTTCTTATTTATTGAACTGTTGTATAAGATCAGTATCACATTTGCACTCGTGTGATCTTACACTTATTGCTTGTGTGATATTGCTTGCCTATATGATGTAAATATGAGACAAAAACTCAAACGGGGGCATTTTTTGCCCCATATCTTTGATTTTAGGGACATTCTAACTACGTTCTCTAGGCTCCATCACGCAGTGAGTTGTTGCCCTACATTATATATCAATCAACTGTATGAAATGTCACATGACCCACGTAGGTCTGGGACGGGGCAAGTGCGTTAAATGCGTTAATAATTTTAACACGTTATTTTTCACCGTAATTAATTAATCTAATTAACGCTTTAAATTGCCAGCCCTAATCAGAACTCTTATACTTTATAACTCGCAATTGCAAGTTTATATCTCACAATTCTGAGAAATTAAGTCAAAGCTGTGAGAAAAAAGTCAGAATTGCATGATATAAATCTATCTGTGTACAATGTTCAGTAGAAGCTCTTAGACATGCTGCCACATTAATTATATGAGCCAGGGCTTTAATCATCTCTCATGATCAAAATACAAAGAAGATTGCATTGCTCAGAAAGGAGGCAATGCATTGTCACTTATTACTAATAAAGAGTGCTCCACACCCCCGCTAGCAAGGACTTCTTTGCATGACTTTTTTTTTTTTAATGTGGTAAAGCTTGCTTCTCATAGGCACACCTAGATGTTTCTAACACACCTGTCTCATCAACTGTAAAGGGAGCGATCATTTCAGCATTGCATATTGCACAACTAGTTCCATTGTTTGCTCTGTGTTTGTTCAGCACAGTTTAGCTGCCACTGTTGCTGGGGAGAGACTGCTGTAATTTGTACATGACTGATGCCTGAGGGAGAAAGTGATGTACCTGTCCTTATCACATCTTTAGCAAGAGTTCAAGACGTCACAACTGTGGGGCTGCTCTCAAAAGCCATGATTTAAAGGAAATCAATCTATAGCCTCCTCTGTGATTATGAGGGAATCACGGGGTGAACAGGCAGGGCAGTGAAAATGGTTGGCACTTTTCCTATACTCGTGTGACAATGCAACGGTTTATTGCTGTGACAGACAACAATGCTGCTCTCATCAGTGCCTTGCGCCAAATGACTTATACAAGATTACGAACAACACCTCATTAAAAATGGAAAAAATAAAATAAAATCAAACATTCACTACATTATTTCTAATGCCAAATTCAAAAAGATAGAAACAAGAAATTGTATTTTGCTTGCATATTCATGGCAATTAAGCACATTCAAACCCCAATCCTTATTACCATAATGGGGGGAAAAATCAATCAGTGTCTCCTTTTTTTTTTTTTATGCGCTGTTCTGCATGGACGCACTACCATAGTAATTGAGGTACTAAGTCCATGTAGTTTATTAATATTATTCAGTACTTTATTTGGTAACTGTATAACTGTAATGGGTTATCAGTTATGTGTGTCATTTAGTTTCGTCTTCATGGACTTTTAGGATGTTTTCATTAGTTCCTGTTTGCCTTTGTTCAGTCTTCCTGCCGCTCTTTAGTTGTCATGTGAGGAGTTATTTCAGTTCAGTTGTGTATCATTAATTATCCTTGTTTGTATTAATACTTAAGGTCCTGTGTTTTCAGTGCTGAGTGTCTGGTCTCGTCTGTGCAAGTAATGATTTCTCTGATTCGTTCAGTTCATTTACCTTGGGGATTATTATTAAAGACTGTGATCATGCCTTGTCTTCCTCATCATGTGTCTTCCTGCAACATTGCATGACAATAACATTATATTCATGTAATTTTACAGTACACACTGTGCTGTAAAGTGCAGCCAACAAATCTAATTTGCATTATCCTAAAATCAACCCGAAACGGATATACATTCTATCTCTGTCTCTATCTAAATTCATGCTATTGATTTTTTTTTTGTGAACGATTCACGATTCCATGCATGTGTTTCTTTCTCTTTTTTCTTCTTTCCATGCATATGCCTCCATCCAATCAACAACAGATGGATAGAACCAAGTCCCTGCCCTACATTTGTTCTTTAAAAAAAAAAAAAATGTTTCATGTGGCCATATGTCACAATACGAAATAAAAGATGAGAAAAATAGAATAGAGCATGATATATTATTTAACTTAGAAAATGTTTAACCACCATGACAGAATTTCTTGTACTGCCTCTCATAAATAAATACATTTTTTTTAAATGATCATCCCATTAAGAATAAAAGTAAGTAATTTAAAATAATAATAATAATAATAATATCATTGATGTTTATTTCACCTCACATTGAACTAGAGATACTTTACCATTATTCTTTAATTTGGAGTAAAATCTAAGCTGGCCATATTATCTTTCATTATCTCTTATTCTCTCACTAGCAATTGCATAGCAGTGCTGGGCGCAAAGACAACATTCAATTTAGAGTTAATTAGTTGAATGTAAGGCTTTAATTCCACAGTGTCAAGCATGTCGAACCTTAGCTAAATGTATCCAACTGAAGATAAACAAAATGATGTAACTGAAAATGGATTTTATTTCAGCCACAGAGTGTACTCTGAGAGCTCCTATGATGTTTTTATGTAGTTGTGCTAATAATTTATTTAGAAAGACATGTCTTTGGGCGAAATGTTCACTTTACTCTAAAGGTAGAAGCTGTCTGCAAGGCTGAACGTGTGTGTATGATAGGTATAATAATAATAATATCATTGATGTTTATTTCACCTCACATTGAACTAGAGATACTTTACCATTATTCTTTAATTTGGAGTAAAATCTAAGCTGGCCATATTATCTTTCATTATCTCTTATTCTCTCACTAGCAATTGCATAGCAGTGCTGGGCGCAAAGACAACATTCAATTTAGAGTTAATTAGTTGAATGTAAGGCTTTAATTCCACAGTGTCAAGCATGTCGAACCTTAGCTAAATGTATCCAACTGAAGATAAACAAAATGATGTAACTGAAAATGGATTTTATTTCAGCCACAGAGTGTACTCTGAGAGCTCCTATGATGTTTTTATGTAGTTGTGCTAACATAATTTATTTAGAAAGACATGTCTTTGGGCGAAATGTTCACTTTACTCTAAAGGTAGAAGCTGTCTGCAAGGCTGAATGTGTGTGTATGATAGGTGATTCCAGTGAAGATCAAAGACAAACTTTGTATCTCTAGATTTTAAAGATCTTCGCTCATGTAGCCTTGATCTGTTACTATTAGACTCTAATGAAAAACAGCAAGCTACAACAACAACTGAAGATGCCTAGAAAATGCCTTTTTACCATAGAGGCCACACTGGCTTTATTTGAGGAAAATAATTTATTCATATTGCGTGAAACATGTCCTGTAACACACAATTGTTAAGACCAGCCTGGTGGATGAAATATTAAAGATTTAGTTTTTTTTGTTTATTGGCACATTTTGTTAGCTATCAAACATTACAAACATTAATTTGAATCAAAAAAGTATTTGAAAATGATAAAAAAAAAATCCTACTGCTTACTACTCATTCCGCGAAGCTTTGCGGATGACAAAGCACAAGCAAATAGCGTAATCAATAACAAATATTGATACAATATACAACTATGACTTTAAGTCATTGATTATAGGTATACAGTGAAATGCAATATATATAAATTTACACAAATACACTCTTAAAAGTAAAGGTGCTTCACGATGCCATAGAAGAACCTTTTTGTCTAAATGGTTCCATAAAGAACTTTTAACATCTGAAGAACCTTTCTGTTTCACAAAAGGTTCTTTGTGGCGAAATAAGGTTCTTCAGATTACAAACAGGTAAGAAAGAGATGGTTCTTTAAAGAACCTTTGACTGAATGGTTCTTTGTGGAACCAAAAATGGTTCTTCTATAGCATCGCTTGAAGAACCTTTTGAAGCACCTTTATTTTAAAGAGTGTATGAAAGTTGTTCGACTACAGTTCTTGCTTCACGAGTAAGGGTATAGTTCTTCACTGGAATTTGGAAAATAAACACTGACTTGTGGTTTCTACAGGAGCATATGTCATCGCTTAAGCCTCAGAGCTCATGGTAGGCCTGTCTATGTTTAAACATTATTGCTTAAAATCAATTACTCTATGTAGAAAATGAATGCAAAATCTGACTGTGCACTCTATTAGCCTTTCAGACTTTCAAAGATTTGCTCATTTATTTATCGTATGCTCAACAGGGTGACAGTCAGGGTGCGAACTACGGGGGAGCTAGGGGGAGCTCGGCTCCGCCGCACGTGCTTTTATAGCTTCCTGGTCATGACGTCACCTGCCCGTGACGTCCCGCTCAGCTATTGGACTGATTTCACATGTTATTCAGAGCGTGGTCACACAAGGCGTTCCCCTAGCGTTTCCGACGCAGCTCGAGTTCCTGAAGAGGAACTAATTTTCCCAAGAGTGACCTTATCAACTGCACCATCTTTGATTGTGGAAATTGTTGTAGAACAGTCTCCCTAGAGCAACCTGAGGTTAAGAGCTTTGTTCAAGCGCACAATGATACAAGTTCATGGATCACCCCTTGTGGCTTTTGAACCCACAACCTTTCAGTTACCAGTCAGATCTGTTACCACTAGGCTACAACACCATTCAAGAGCTCAGTTCTGATTCTAGGACATTCTTGAGCTATGTGTGTAACTCTATGTGTGCAGCTATGTGTTTCTTAACTCTCAGCATAGTTCAAAAGCACATGATCTACAGAAGGACTGGCGTTTATTTACACCCTTTTTTCAGCATGCTGTTTTATCAACATTACCTGCCTGGCATCCTGTATTTGTTTGCGGATCACTTCCTTGATAGTGGGGCTGTTTTGCTTCGGCGGGTGGAAGAGCAGGTCTATGCTGGTCTCGAGCCTTCTGTGCGGGACGTCTGGCCAGCCTAAATCCAGGTTTGGCGGGTCAGTGTCCGAGTGAGTGGGCCAGTACGTGCCAGTGGAGGACGTGTCATCCTGCGGACAGTCCAATTCCTCTGAGTGGTTGCTGGTGGGGGGCTGCACAGCGCTCTCTGTAATCTGGCCGATTTCTTCCTCAGAGAGGAAACCGCATATGCCCTCCTCTTTGATGAAATTTCGATAAGAAGCTTCTCCCTCTTTGACAAGGCAGTCAATGGCTAACCGATATGCTTCCTTGTAATGCGGCTGTATGTAATTTTCGGCCTTGAACTCTCCCTTTGAGGAGGACAGCAGTGAAAATTCGGATTCCATCACGGTGTTCGTTTGGATTCCTCAAAACACTGTACAGCCTTTGCCACCTAAGAAACAAAACACATGATGTTTAACTAGGACAATTCTGCACATCAACAATATTCTGTAGCAAAGCACCTAGATACATGCATGATAGCATCTTGCATAGCATTAAATGCTGGTTAGGAGCTTCTTCTTGGCTATCAAGACCTGGTTTGGCAAGCTTTGCACATTTTAGCTTTTTGGTTTCAGCCACTTATGTAAAATGTTTCCAATACGACCCTCAATGAACAGCCATCACTGGCTTGTATACAAGTTTTATCCTAAAAAAACACTCAGAAAAAGCAATAACTACAAGCTTTGAGCTTGAGGTCCTGCCGTTTGTCTTAACTCTGTGGCTATGATTGCAGGAACTGCTTGTTTGAACATGTCCAGATCCTGAAAATAACAGTAAAATAAGTACAAAAATGCATTACATTTCTGGGGTTATATTAATGTATCACTAAAGGGAACTGTCTTGAGAAAAGTTTCGATGGCAATGGCATTTTCTTCTCCTCCATAGCTGTGTCTCATTTAAGCAGCGAAGGATACACCTCATGCATCCTCCGAATTCCTGTGAAAGAAGGTCGCATTCGAAGGTCGCATTCGGAGTGTCCTTCTTGCTTTTCTGAAATGAGACAGCCTCGATGACGTATGCAGCCTTTGAATGCGACCTCAGGAGGGCGCAGCCTTCTAAATGAGACACAGCTCATATAAAGCACAGCTCTGCTTTGTTTACAGCGGTAACCGAGGAAACGCTATATTGCGGTCGGTTCATAAGCAGTGTTGCCAAGTCCGCGGTTTTCCCGCGGAATTGGGCTACTTTAACACTGTTGCCGCGGGTTGTTGTTCATGTCCGCGGGTTGAAGCGACCCCAATAACGTGATATTTAGCCCCTGGAATGTGAATTTTACTGGAAGACCCCCGCCGAAAAACGTGTATTTTGTTATAAAGCAAATAGCCAATAAATAAATTTGCTTAAAAATCAGTATCAGTATCAGAATCCAATTTGCTAGTTAAAAATAAAGAAAGAAAGAAAGAAAGAAAGAAAGAAAGAAAGAAAGAAAGAAAGAATTTGCTAGTTAAAAAAAAAAAGAAAGAAAGAAAAGAAAATCTGTATTCTGGATCGGCGCATCACTAATTAAAATACTAAGTAAAAGGCCTCAAATTTGAAGTACAATCTGGGATGTCTTTTTCTATCAATTCTTCAATAGGTAGATCTTGTCTTTCATAAAGGCCGAGGTCAGGGATCTTGGGCCTAAAAAGGTTGGTGACCACTGCTCTAGACTATACTTTCATTTTTTTATGATGTGCCTTTAAAGACATAATATCATGGGTCTTATCCACATTTTTGTCCAGTAAATCCTATATCCTAATGTGTGTGTGTGTGTGTGTGTGTGTGTGTCACACACACATTATATATATATATATATATATATATATATATATATAGCCTATATTATTATATATTATTATTATTAGGTGCTATATTAGGTCATATTACATCAGGTTATCAGGTCAGGTTTATATTAGGTCAATGAAATGACTAGAGTCTTTACCTCATGTAAGTCTACATCATTTTAAACATAATATAGAAGTACTATATTATGTGTAAAACTTTTTTTTAATGAGTGCACATTTAAAATACTGAGCAGCAGCAGTGAGCAAACTCTCCAGATGTAACATGTTCTGCTTATGATGAAACTGTGAGTGACTCACTGTTCTTATAATGAAGAAGCTGCCCTGTAATTATTTTTCTTCGACTGAAAATGTGAGAAAATGTTATGACGTTATTGCACTGTCAAGCTTTGTTACTGAGTCAGGCCTACAGTAACAACCAGAACATTCCATTTCCAACTTAATAATGTTTTGTGGGTGCAGGACAGTTAGTTTAGTTAGTTGACACTCTAAATGTTGCTCGCTAAGTATGTCTATAAGCCCCGAAGAAAAATGAAGTTATTCCAATCATTTCAATAGTCACAGAACCCTTCAAGCCTGCTAATGGCTACTCAGACACAACTGTTTGAAGCAGTTGCATAAGCTATAACTGTCACTAAAAACAACTAGTCGGTGAAAAAAAAGGCAAATGGCAAATCATCTATTATAATGTTAATGAAATTTAAGATAAAAAAAAAAAATCTCCTGGCACAGAAATTATGTACTTCATCTTTAAAGAAACAAATTAAAACTGACCAAAACAAAAACAAGCTTTGAGGATTTAATAGTAAATTGTTGAGTAAATCTAAAAAAAAAAAAAAAATGTCAATCACATGCATATTAATAGAGTCTAATTTGGAAAACAATATTTGCTCTTTCTGTTTGCTGGGTGCAGGATAGTTATAGATGGTATATCTACAAGTTACCAAGTAATTACAGGTGAACAAAACTGTAACATATGCATTCGGGTCAAAACCACAGGCTACAAAACCTTGATGTCATTAAAAAGGTTATTTCCCAGAATCCATCAAGGTTCATCATATTTCAAATTCATTCTATCAGGCATAATTAATTTACTCAACTTGACTTGACTTGATCAGCAGGTGCTGAGATCTCCACAGGTCTCAAGCATTCACAAGGGGTTGGCTTTCAACACTTAAAATCATGCAGAGCCCCACCTGCTCTGATTAATACACTGAATGAATAACAAAGACAGCTTTAGTTAACCAAAACTTAATGCAGGTTTTAAACAACTCGTTTTGTGGTTCTATGAGAGTTCTATGTTACTACAATAACTATAGTTTTATTGCTGTACGATTTGCTGATTTATATTGTATTTAAAAGATCTTGCAACTTTATTTTGCACTTCATTCAGAAATAAAATAAGAAAAAAAAACTAATTTTAAGAGATTCCAGGCAACTTTTCACATATGTGTTCATCTTAGAGATCATAAGACATCAGCACATTCCAAAGATAAAACTAGAACTAAAATCCATGTATAGCAAAAGACAGTTTGTTTGTGAGAACCCTATTTATTTCATTGTACACCTTTCTCAGAAATAGTCTGTCACAGTGTCATGCACTGACATTGTGAAATGTATCTTTCAATATGCAAAATCAATACAGGCAGACATATAGCAAAGTAACCTGTCATCTGTACTCTGCAGCTTTCTTGCTCCAAACAATTCAGTACTTCAGTAACATTGAGTATGACATTCAAGTCTTTGCCATTTGTAAAAAGTTACTTACTTAAGAGGAAATCATCATGCTGTGTCTCTTAGCATTCTTATCCCGTGTTGTACCAGTATGGATGAGCTATGTCGTAAAATGAAGGAGATTTGTTAGTCTCTGGGAAAAAAAACCCTGAATGTGTCTGAACAGGAGAAGTGCTGAGAACCTGGTGAAGGGTGGGGACTCAAGTTTTCACATGCAAATAATGAGAGCGTCTCGCTGGCCAGAGGCAGTAAACCTGTCTGACATACTGAAGACACGCCTCTTCCCCTCTATCTTTCATCCTGTGTCTCTATCCTTTCAGAGAGTTCATAGTTCACTGAGATAAAGTTGACAGTTTCTATTTCTGACATCAGTGATGTTTTGTAAATGTGACACATACAATGTTTCAGTGACTTCTTTCTTGTCATACTAAATCAAATCCTTCACAGCGTGTAGGAAGGCACGGCATGCTAATGTTGGTGTCTTACTGAGAGGAAATCTTTTTTTTTATGAATGAATTCATTTATGTTTGGAGGCACGTTTTGATCTATCAAAATGCTCCTGATTATCTATGTTCTGCTATCCTCAAATTTCCAGGCCTCCAAAGATCAAGGAGACTGTCAAAAAGCTTCTGGGACACATGTGCTTGCCATAAATGATCACATCTCTACTTCAGTGGGGTGCACTGCTTATTCAACAGTCCTTTGTGTGGAAGGAACACAGGGCAATAGCAAAAGCAATTGTTTTTTTGAACCCTGACAAAGGCCTGTTTGGGCTGATATGCGTTGGTATCTTTTTTTGTTTAAGAAGTAGCCCTGTCTTATAATAAAGGCTTTTTACCTTTCTAACTATGTGAGTGCCTGGACGTGGATTTTCTTGTTCTGCAACAGGATCCACCTACTGTTTTTGATATTTTGTTCCCCTTCTGGAGCATCCATAGTTTTGTTTGTGAGTACAAGATGCGCCCCTGGTTGAGATATTTTCTTTGATTACAATAGGTTTTTGTCTTGAGGGATCAGCTTGCTGTAATAATCAAATGTGATGCGAGAGAAAGACCAGAATACAAACAATGCAAGACAAAGACCATAAAGAAATACCTTTTTTTTTTTTTTTTTGAAATAGTCAAAAAATACTCAAAATAGTCAAAAACACTTGCTTAGGAAATGCATTCGTTGCATTCTTTCACCAGTGGTCTTTCTAAATGGAGAGAGGAATATCATTTGGCTGTATTGTTTGGCTATGGCTTGAAGATTTCAGAAGCAGGTGCAGTCTTTCAGGCCACATTAGGCACATTAGCACATTCACAACAGGTTTCTGTCCCTTAAGGTAACTGCATCACAGTCGAGTAATGCCATCCGAAAGGGAATCTTAATGCAAGCAGCCCACACTGTAATATACGTCACCTGAACTGTATCGCGTTTTGTGTGGGCTTGTTCCAGCAAGCATCCCTTCAATAGTGTGGATGACGGAAAATAATCTTACTCATCTGCCTAAATGAGATTATTTCAATGTTTGTAGAGTGTTTATCTGCGTTCCCATGGACCTAAAGGAGAATCAGAATTTCCAATCATTAATAACAGGAAGGCTAACATGTAAAGAAAGTAGGCTGAGAAAGAATGTATTTGGCTCTCACCTTACAGTAGGTGTTTTTTTATCTCTCAAAACCTTTCAAGAACATGTCTGACTCATATTTCACCCTGAAATGATTTAAGACTCCTCCTGCAATGACTCTCCCAGCCACTAGATGGCACCACCTGCTGTGAACTCTTGTTAGGACTGCTCATCAAGTTAATTTGTCCCACCTATATTTTGTCCTGTTTAAGTTTGGCAGTTTCATTGAGCTGTATTCAGTCTTGAGCCTACCCTGGATGGATTCTAGAAGAGCTAAGTGTCGTTTCTCTGTTGCCATTTGGCCTACTTACGTTTTTGTTTTGCAAAGCTATGACTGCTCTTTTGTTTGTATTTGAAGACTGAGACCAAGTAAGACTGTCTGTTTTTGAGTTATCTGAGCCTCCTGGTTTACCTTTTCCTTCTGCACATGGGATTTCTACAAACTGTCTTCCCTCAGTAGACCAGAGGTAGAGAAGTAGTGTTCTCTGACTGAGAGACTGGGGTTCAAGTCTTACCTCGAACACTTTACGTCATTCCGTTCTGACAAATGAATAGGAAACAAATGAGAATTTGGATAAAAACAATGTCACAATGCAAACTTTTGTGACAGTCATAATATGTTTGCACTATAATTAATTATAACTAGTTATGATTAATTATTCATATTTCCTCATGAGCTGATTCGTTACAGTGGTTACTGTGTTGAACTAGGATTCTGGGCTGCGTTTCCCAATAACGCTGTCTCATAGCGTGCTACGAAGACTCTAAAGGTATGCCTTAACTAAAAGTGTACCATTTCTAGGCGTATTCCCCGAACTATACCTTAGAAGGTTGCTTAAGATATACCTTCTTACGTGCGACGTTCCAGGTGCTGTCCATGGCGGTGGTGCTGAATTTGTTTGATATCAATGGCTCGAGAATCAATTATTCATTCTATGCACAGGCTGCTTCACTGCATTATATGAGAAAGTGTTGATTTTAAATAAAGACACAAACTCTTTCCTGTTAGAACGCAACGAACCTGCATGAAACTTTTACTTTAGTTTTGCAACATACATTACGTCAGGGAAGAAAACCAAGAAAGAAAAATACATGCCCAGAGCACCTCCCAGTGGTCACCACATAAAGTACAAGGATAAAAAACTACAGGAGACACTGCTTAATAATTTAACAGCTTTTAACAGAACAGAGAAAAAATAATAATAATAACACCTTGGGCTTACAAAAGTCCAACAAAAAAACATTGTGGTAAGAGTGCTTTCCAACAAGAAGCACTTCAGAAATAGTTGAAATTGCATTTATCAGGACTCATAGGATCTTAAAAAAATAATCCAAATTGCAAACTAAATCCAACCCTGTGGATATTTATATAATTTTGAAATGTGTGTGCGAACCCACAACCTCATGCCCAAAACGTAGCCTATATCACTAACTGGCAGTATACCTTCACTGGCCTTTGAATGGGTCATTTATATTATCATAATATATTTCTTCATTTACTCCACAACCAGGGTTGATTGCTCAGCAGCAGCATCACATATTGGTGTAAATCACTAATTTCTGTTATTGGATGACCTACTCAATAAAAACACAACTGTAGAAACATATAATCAACAGCTACTATTGCATAGAAAAAGAGAGAGAGTAGAGAGCAGCTGAATTTGTCTCGACAAAATCGAACCAACAAGATCTAAAAGCTGCTGAATTTGCTGCCGTGCCGGCAAATGTGTGTGTGTGTGTGTGTGTGTGTGTAATATAAATAATGTACAGAAATAAATAAACAAACAAATAGGTCTGACCCACATACTCATTTTGTTTTTATATATTATATAAGTTGTTCATTTAGGAGTAATATGGTTTTGAATTTGAATATCTAAAAATCAAAAGTGAGATTTGATACAGTTATGTTTGCATGTGGTTTACTCTCTTTGTTTTTCTAAGGTACACTGTAAAATCCAATAGTTGACCTTACTTAGATTTAATTAGTAATCTTTACTTAGTTGTTATACTTACTAGGTCACATTTGTGGAGAATTTGTTATATTGTTGTCACATGCACAAAATGACCACTCTTTGTCATAAATTCCTGCAACTGCTTCAGAGTTGCTGTAGGCCTCATTTCCACTAATGCCAACATAATTTTGTAGTCTATTCAACAGAATGTTGTGGCTGATAGCGTCAAACGCAGCGCTAAGATCCAGTAGCACTAATAGAGAAATACAACCACGATCGGATGATAAGAGCAGGTCATTTGTAACTCTGATGAGAGCAGTTTCAATACTATGATACGGTCTAAATCCTGACTGGAAATCCTCAGAGATACAATTTCTCTCTAAGAAGGAACATAGCTGAGAGGATACTGCCTTTTCTAGTATTTTTGACAGAAAAGGGAGATTTGAGATCGGTCTGTAATTCTCTAGGAGTGTGTTAATTTAGCCACTGTATTGAATAAATGCCTGGGGTTGTGTTTGTTCTCTTCTAAGAGAGACGAAAAGTAAGTAGATCTAACAGTTTTTAGAGCTTTTCTATAAGTAGAAGTACTTTCCCTCCATGCAATACGAAATACCTCTAGTTTTGTTTTCTTCCAGCTGCGCTCCATTTTTCGGGCTGCTCTCTTTAAGGCGTGAGTGTGCTCATTATACCACGGTGTCTGACTGTTTTCCTTAACCATATTTGTAACAAGGAGTTGAATTTGCAGCTTTAGCTATATGGAGTATACACAAGACTAGATAATGATCCAAGATATAATCACCCTTCTGCAGAATATCAACGCCATTAACATCAATTCCATTTGACAGTATTAAATCTAAAGTATGATTATGACAATGAGTAGGTCCTGACACATGTTGTCTAACCCCAATGGAGTTCTGAATGTCTATAAATGCTGATCCCAATGCATCCTTTTCATTATCAACATGGATATTAAAATCACCAACAATTAAGACTTTATCTGCAGCCGCCAGCACTAGCTCAGATAGAAAATCAGCAAATTATTTGATAAAGTCTGTATGGTGCCCTGGTGGCCTGTATACAGTAGCCAGTACACACAGGGGACTTATCATTAACACTTGTTTCTCTGGGTAATGTTATTTGAATCACCATTACGTGATTCTGAGCTCTGCGAAATACTGAAAATATTACTATAAATTGTAGCAACACCTCCCCCTTGACCTTTTGGATGCGGCTCATGTTTATAACAGTAATCTTCGGAGGTAAACTCATTTTAAATAATGTAATCATCAGGTTTTAGCCAGGGTTCTGTCAAACAGAGCACATCTAGGTTATGATCTGTGATCATTTTATTTACAAAAAGCGCTTTTATAGAAAGGGATCTAATATTCATTAAGTCAAGCTTTATCAATTGTTTATCTGTATTATATCTGTTTTTTATTTGTTGAACATCAATTAAATTGTTACCCTTAAATTGTTTTGGACGTTTTTTTTTTTATTTGCTCCTTTTTCAAATTAGATGATTCTGTTTTTTTTGTTTTGTTTTGTTTTTCTTACATGTTGGTGTTACATCTTTCACTTGGATGTTATAAGTTGCACTGAGTAAATACAGCTGGATAAAACAAAAACTGTGTCCGTCTTCATTTCAGGCTGCAAAGCAACAAAATGTGTTTATTTTAAAGAACTGTTTGATCTTTAAATATTTATTATCATTCTTTTATGATTTCAACTGATGTTTATGATTTCAACTGATGTGGTCATATAGCCATAGAAAATCCAAGGTAACGATTCAGCAACATTTTATTAGTTCATTTTGTCAAGTCCATGACTTTAATAAATTCACCTTTCAAATTTGGTTATGCATCCCTTTACTTTTTCTCCTATGGTGAGCAGATTTCAATATTTTCCCTGTGACTCACTCACCGTGTGAACCTCTCTCATCTGTTCAGGTTCAGAATGTGCAGCAGACTGGAGGATCAAATTATTTATTTGGAGAGGCACCATGAATGGAAAATATTAAAACTGCATGTAGAGCATGATCTGTGATTTTGTGGTTCACCCTAATTCAATGAATTAATTATACTGGGTCCCCTTTCCTTTTCATAACATAGCAGCCAAAACCTTTGCCAGGTGAACTGCTTAGGCTTTATTTGATTAACAAAGCTTGATTCAAAGCTAACAAAATTTGCTCAGTTGTTGTCATAAACTTACAATACAAGTATTATCTTTCAACATTGCTTTTTAACTGGCGGGTTTCTATTGTATTTCTTAAGTATGCATCTAGCTCAGCATTCACTGAAAGATTTGACAGACCTGACAGTGAGTACGTTTACATGGAGAACAATACTCGGACCCACTTTATATTAAGTGGCCTTAACAACAACTATGTCCTTACATTTAAATTAATAATTTGGTACAATGCACTTATTGTGTACATACATGTTTTTACATTGTACTTATATTTTAAAAATACCTGCATGTAATTACATCTGTAATTAATTTCTGTAATTACATTTATAATTACACTGAAACACCCAAAACTGTACATGGCATCATCACGAAGACGAACGATATGTTTATACGTGAAATTCCGGAGGGGACGTCGGATGGCGTCACGTGGGGATGTAATGACGTGTGCCATTAATCGAACTATGTACTATATCATGTAAAACGAGAACATGAAAGGAATATTCTAAAAGCAACTCATTTAAATACCATAATCATAATATTGGCTTATTTAGAATACTTAAAATAATTAGATTACTGATGTCCATGTAAACGTAGTCAGTGTAAATCCATCACAGTTTCTTTAAGTGATTTCATCCTCCACTCTGCAATTGTTCTGAAAGTTCAAGAGTTTCTTAAAACATATTTTAAACATTTGGAGCTGTTTGGAACTAATTGAAGCAGCAGTGGACTCATATGTTCACACTCACAACATGTGCTTCTCAGGAAATTAAGACATTAATTACAGATGAATTATTTGTGAAGCCAAACGTTTAACAAACGCCATTTGCATTCTTTGCAAGGTTAAATTAAATTATCAATAATGCTCAACAAGAGACATCACCAGGGGCGCCGCTAAGGGGGGGGCTGGGGGGTTAGGACGATTCTAAGGGCCCACGCACTTTTGGGGCCCTCAGAGATCTGTTTTATTAGTAGTAACAGTAGTGGTAGTAATGTAATCGAAATTATAAATGTATCTACCAAAGAGTTACAAATAAAGCAAAATTACGGCTTATTTCTGCATTTCCAGCAAAATTATCTCCCCCCATTCACTGCATGGTTTCGTCCCGTCCAACGTAGCCTAGAGTCACTGAGCGAGATCAGATGGTAAACTGTCAAATTAGAGATGTCTTCGAGTTCGAGGGGGGGCAAACCGAGCCGGACGATTTGGTCAGTCGCACTTTTAAAAATATTTTAGTTTTGCTATAGAAAATCTACAAATATTACATAGAGCAGCAGAAGGAAGCGCGTGAGGTTGCCATGGCAACCAAATACACTACATGCGAATTATTATTTCATTATTTTGCCACACTAAACTTACCCCCTTCTAATGAACAGGTTTGACTACTTTAGTAATTTCTAATTTTTAGTAAAAAAAAAAGAAGCATATAATGCTATTCTCGGATTCTGTGCTTCTAGTTTTATACCAATAGTTTGAACAGGACCCTTTCCTATTCTAACACGACAATGCCTCTGTGTATAAGGCAAGGTTAAAA
>NW_015650700.1:611342-629327 GCF_001515625.1 Sinocyclocheilus rhinocerous | reverse complement strand
TTGCCACAGTTTTGGAAGTGTCTAAAATGATTGTACGCATATGTACAAGTCATTGGTGTTTGGCGATGAGTTTTTTTTTGTTTTATTGAGTTTTCCCAATACTTTGGGCAATATAGTGTATGTTTGGTGCGGTAGGGGGCCCAACCTCATATTCTTTCATAGGGCCCAAAATTGCTAGCAGCGCACCTGGACATCACCATTGTCCAAAGAACTTATTGCCATAATGTGGAAAAACTTTTATTATTCATTTATTTTTTTTAATTATTGATATTATTATACATATTATTAATGATATTGCTATAATATTATTATAAATATTATTTATATCTGTGTGCATTGTGTTAACGCAAGAACTACAAACAACAAAAATTATCAGATTACTTGTGGTTAAATATTTTAAATCTTGAAAATATTTTACATATTCCATATATGCTACGCAAGTGGCCTAATACTATATCGTATAAAAGTCAGTGTGATTTCATATTCATTTCTTTCTTTCTTTTGCTACCCAGTGAAGAACTACACTACCCACAATCCTTAAGACAGAATCACCAATCAATTAGAAGTTGCTGTTGCTACAGTAACAGAACCACCCACTCTCATGAATCAGTGTAAATTATATAATCAACTTATATAATTGCAAAACTAAATATTCTGCATTCACGCAATATTGAATATACTTAATACAAAAATACACTAATAATACTCAATGCAATCATTGATTGTATATCAATTGTTTGTTGCTTCAAATCAAAGTTTGTGAGAGCTCACAGTTTCGATCTAAAAAATGAGAGCTCTTTACAAAAGTGTGAACTATTACATGCAAACGTCTCCTTAATATGGGTGTCTCCAACCTATTTGCACAAGTTGTGCAAATGTGCAATTTCTTAGTAAATCACCAGTGTTTGTTACATTCCATAATCACATTAACAGCATTTAATGAATTGGTATTGTTACAACTCTCCCTTCTAGGTTTAGGGAGCTAGTAACAAAATAAAGAAAAATTCAATTTAGTTAAATTAGAAGGAAAAGAATAAAAGTTATTTACAAAATAACCACACCAAAGCTTACCAATCTCAATAATAAAAGAAAACAGGGGATAATAGCTTCAGGGGACTAAACTAACTGACCCAAAAGTCTCTAAATTACCTAACAAAGAAAAGACGTTTAAGAAAATTAATTACCAATAACTTCCCTCCATCCTTGACTAATCATAAACAGGAGAAAACAAGATGTTCAAACAAAATTGGCACCCTCCCCCTACATACCCCAGAACAAAATAAAAATACCAAGTTAAATTGCCAGATATACAAAACAAGAAAAAATGCAAAGAAAGTTATACATGTTCAATTCTCCTTCTACTAGAAACATTTTGCCATAAGGCCTTGAGCAAAGCGGAAATCTCCCTCCCCGTTCACAGATCTACAGCTGCTTATATCTCTGCTCCTCCCCTTTACCATCCAATCACCTTGAACCTCGTTTGGGTACATATAGCTGGTCCACTTACCTGCCGGGCAATGATAGCAAAAAGAGGAAGAGAGAACCGAGAGCAAAACATCCAAACACCAAAGTATACAAGTACACAGCATAATAAACATATGTATTCAGGCGTAACAGTATGCAAGAGTTTAATCTAAACTAACTTGGCTGTTTTCAAATAGCAGGGCTTCTATTGTTCCCATCTACACAAGTGGACATGTAAAGATCTGTCTGACTCGGAGCTCAGACTTAAGCTCTAAATTTGGCTTATCCAGGTTCATCACGCTCGGCTTCTCACTCTTTATCTGTCGACTGGCTTGCAGCAATGTTTCAGTCTTAACACCTGTATTGACTGGCCTGAGACTGTTTCTTATTATACAGACCTTCGATATTCCACAAAGAAACGGTGGGCTTAAAAGCTGAATTTCTACTTTGAGGATAATAAATGAGATGAAGTGAATAGAAGCTCATTAAAGAAGGTCTCAATACCTGACAGACTGTCCTTTATCAATTCGAGAAAAAGATGTCCTTACAATGAGACATTTTAAATATCAATGACATTTTTTTGTATGGCACTATGCCCAGCAGGCACCGGACGTCTATGTAACGTCAGGTTGACATTGGACATGACGTCAGACAGACGTTGCATTTTGGTTGAAAATGAAAATCGGGTTGACGTCAATATTTGACGTCTATTTGATGTTGACTTACCATTGGATTTTGGTTACACAACCTAAAAATTTTGCAACCAAATATCAACGTCTTATGACGTTGTGTGCCTGCTGGGTGGAGATTTTTATGTTATTAATGTGGGCTGCGTTTCCCGATAACGGTGTCTCTTAGCGCGCTATGAAGACTCTAAAGATACACCTTAACTAGGGGTATACCTTTCCTAGGTGTGTTCCCCGAACTATACCTTAGGATGTTGCTTAAGGTAAACCTTCTTACGTGCGACATTAGCAGGTGCTGTCCATGGCGGTGGTGCTGATTAGGTTGATATCGATGGCTCTAGAATCGATTGTTCACTACAGGAGTTCTTTCTGGTCGAGCGCTGATGGGTTGGCGATGGGGATAAGTGTCCCGTCAACAAGGCCAATTACTCACGGGACACCCGCAATGGCATGGAAGCCTTGATGTGCCTCCATCACTTCGTGCCTGGTGAAAGGCATACGTAGGCTATGTAATTGGTGGCGTGACGGAGCAGGATGTTTGTGACTGTGTGAACGCACCACCACACCGAGGTCTTACTCAGCCCATAGCCATAACCACCTCCAGAAAACTCCCCACAGCATAAAAACGGAAAGCCGCCAGCAGCTGAATTTCGGGGCTTAGGGGGTAGCTCCGTCGAGTTTGTCTTGACAAAGTTGGACATTTCCCAAACTTCGCATATTATTCCCTTATACATACATGGAGGTACTGGATAGGTACACTATAATTACAAAAAAGTTACGCTGTAAATTCAGTTTACTTACGCAGTTCTTTGCAGCTTGCATATCTGGTTGCCACCCCCTTATTACCCAAACGTAACACATTGTTCCCTTATACCTACACGTATGTTCTTTATAGGTAGACTATAATTACAGAAATGTACACCGTAAATTCAGTATACTTGCATAGTTCTTTGCGGGTTGTAATCTAAAGCGTTACCCTCAAGATTTAGTGTCAACCATCTAGGGCATATATACATGCATAAGCTGACTCACAGCCTAGAAATGAGAAGATCTTACTGATACATGCAAATAGTCAGGTCATTTTCAAAAAGAAATTTCAGATATTTTAGCTTCAAACTGGTTTTGGGACTCTTATGGCTAACCTGTAATTAGCACAAACCAGCCAGAATCTTTTAGCGTTGGTTAAAACAGCACAGCAGCGTGATTATAGGCTTGGCAGCAGTCCACAGTTCAGTCTATGAAGACTTAAGGTGTAG
The DNA here is from genome assembly GCF_001515625.1 of Sinocyclocheilus rhinocerous. Lineage (NCBI taxonomy): Eukaryota > Metazoa > Chordata > Actinopteri > Cypriniformes > Cyprinidae > Sinocyclocheilus > Sinocyclocheilus rhinocerous. The sequence goes on along the minus strand of NW_015650700.1, from coordinate 625,921 downwards.
ATTTTGAAAGTCAGCTGCTGTAAGCATTGGAGGCGTCACAGCTCAGTGTGCACTGAAGTTGTGCCAGGAACTATTGGTCTTTAATTTTGTCAGGCAGGTGTGGGATTTGCTTGGCTAGGCAATCAGCAGCCTGATCAGATGTGCACCTCACTTGTTTATAAGCTTTGTAATGACTGAGAGGTTTATGAAACCAGTAAGATTTGACCCTGTAGAGAGTGTTTGAAAAATTATATTACCTAGACCTAGATGACTTTTGCCTTAATGTCTTCTGTGTGCCAATAAAATATTGTTCCCAGTTATCATTAACTTGGTAACACTTTACTTTAGAAACACTTTAGAAAAGTTCCAGAAATAAAATTCAAATGCTTTCACTTTCCTGAACTGGGCGGTTGCTATTTGCTGCATTCAAGTACACAAATTTTGATAGCAGACACACAGACTAAACAAACCTTCAAATATTACGATGTATCTATTTACAAGATTAAAGATAAAACACATTTTGAAAACTTTACTGTCATTCTATAGCTTTATATATAGCCTATGTATGTATGCATTTGTGTGTGTGTGTGTGTGCGCACGTTTTTGTGACAAATGAGGACATAAATTTGTATAATGACAAAGGTATGACATAGGTATTACAAGGAGAAGGTGACTTTTCAGGACATTAGCCCATGTCCCCACTTTTCAAAACGCTTATAAACTGAAAAAGATCTACTCTATGAACAATGCATTACATTACATTAACAATACATAAAATAAATAAATAAAACAAGCAAATGAAACGATAACTCACATGTATCTGGTCCACTGATGCCATGTCTTAAGTCAAGAGAATTATAAATCATCTTATAACAGGCGTCCAATACTGACTTCCGGAAAAGAGGAATAAACAATGACATTTGAGGTTACAATTAAAACAGCAAGCCCCGCCCCATGACTGACAAAAATAAAAGTGTTCGCGCGAGCAGGTGAGGAAAGATCGAGCGCGAAGATGTGGGGAATGATCATGCGCGCGCGAGGGCTTGTATTGCGCGCAGAGGACATGTCACGCGCGTGCGAGGGTTTGAAATGAGCTCGCGGGCTCCCATTTCCTCGCGTGTAAATCTGTGTTCCTCTCGCGGAAGTGATTTACCTTTAGTCTAGACATGAATATTATTATAGACACTGTTATATTATGAATTTGCATTTCTGAGTTCAATCAGTACAGAGAAGTGTCATGGACATGGCATATATTTATTACTGAATGAACTGAAAAGGCCATATCATACTAAAGGCACTGCCACTGTGTAAATGTGATGCAGACAGTAAGGTCAATTTCAGAGCAATTAATATTTGACTGGATGATTGAATAAAAAAAAGTGCACTGAGTAATTACATGTCTATTCTTAGGCTCTTATTGGGTGATTGATATGAAAACGGTTATCAAATGGTCACATTTCACAGCAAAATCAGCAAGAAAAAATGAAAAACATTCTGTTGTATGGATCTATTATTATTTCATATTTTTTATTTTGAGGTGAAACCTGACTTTGAGTTTGTAAGCATACATCATTTTACAATTCATTCGTTTAGAATAAAATTTATTTGTGCATCTTGAATTGAGGAATGAATAGTTTTTAAGATTTGACATGCGCTGCCTGTAATAGGCTTTTTAATGTGCAGTCACAGTTACAATCGGATCAGGCTCTCTTGTAAGCATCATATGTGTGTCTCCTGGGGGTTCATGGAGGTGGGAACATCTTCTGTGGAGATCCTGGTCTGCGTGATCAGAGATGCCAGCCTTGTCTTACAGTCTCCTTGTCGCTCTGAAGGAAGCCCCTCTCCACAAGCTGGCTGCCGGTCTGAAGCAGCTCTACCATCTGCTTGGGTTTCACCACAGAGCGCACTGCTGACAAACTGAAAAACACGCACTGGTTACTAATGTGAGCCAACCAGTGGGTGTGAAAACTAAGTGTCAAACCATTAAACCATAATGGTTTCACAAATCCTCACATTTCTCAGAATCAAATGGAGGGGGGAAAATATATTTAGCAAAATGCAAAGGAGGCCTATTTCAGAGCCTCACACCACCCACTCCCAAATTGACCACCATGCCATAATGCAAAATAATAATAACAGAGTTTCATGAGGTTGACACACACATATTAATCTTAATTGATTTTTCAATCATGATAATATGTGTGAATACAGGATGAGTTAATTAGCTCTAATGACAGAATCTGTTACTGTGGTGGTACCATGGTAAAGTGATGCCATTAAGTGGTAATACAATGATATTACCATATTAAGTTATTTACATCAAAGACTACCATGATACTACCAATATGTAAAAAAAACAACAACAACATGGTATCATATAATGATTTTTGTTAATGATGTATATTTTATGTATAACTTTTTCATATAACTTGACCCTCTAACATTAGCACTCTTTATTCTATTTCTATTCTATTTACTTTTTATTCTTATATATATATATATAACCTTGCTTTGTGTAGTGCGTTAGACTAACCGAGACTTGTCACAGCACTTACATATTGTTGCTCTTTTGTTGGTTTGATTGCTTCTCCTGTGATCATTTGAAATTCGTTTTGGATAAAAGTGTCTGTTAAATGATTAAATGTAAATTATGTGGGCATTGCACTCTCTACATACCAGAGGGAAAAAAATTAAAAGCAGCGGGACAATACATAATCCTGTTTCTGAAAGATTCAAGGATAAAACAGAAGAAGCAGAAATTCCCTCCAAACCTTTAAAAAGAAAGATACCTCAGTCAGGATGGAGAATGACACTCTTCATCACTCACACTGAGCCAATCCACAAACACTTAATCAGCTACAGACAATCTGAGAGAGAAGCTCACCGCTCGATATCTCGCTCTCTAGTGGCCTGAGAATATCAACAGCAGCCAAGGGCCGCCGGATTCATCACAACTCTATTAAACACTCTTCAGAGATGGATAATGAATGATCTGGACATACTATTAATGAGGAAAGTTTTCCATTATGCAAAATTGGCCAAGATAGATTTTTTATTTTTTTTTACAGAGGGAGAGAGAATTATCCATAGAAGGGGGGAAAACAAAATTTTCTCATAAGTTCACATTCGTAAGTTATTACTGAATATCAACCACCTACTTCATATAGGTAGGTATTATCTAAATGAAAGCAGCGCATTTCAGCCATCTGGCTATAAATCACTCTAATCCCTGCCTATCCATCTTATCATTCATTACAGCTACCAATTTACCTGCTGTCTATTACAGTCCCTCTTGTCACATGTCATCCAAGCCATCAATTAGGTATAATGAGATCACATCTCAACTACGTCGTTATAACGAGAAAACAAGAAGGAAAAAAATAAATAATGCATGGCCGCTTAGAACTTCCGTACTATAACACATGTGAACATATTTGAATAAAAATAAATAATGATAAAATCTAAATCTAGGCTATATTTTGAAATCTTGTATATAAATGGTAAATATATACTATTTTATATATATATATATATATATACATATATATACCATTTGCATGATTTCAAAATAGGCAAACATTTTAATATAACAAACAGCCATTCACCAGTATTTTTTTTTTTGTTATTATTATTTATGTCTTTTATGCTTGCTTTAAACTGATATCCATGTTTTTACTGCCCATCTATTATTTTGTCAGGTAACCTAAAAATTTATATTAACATTTAACTGAACAAACATGATATGTAATATGTCTGAATCAACCGGACTACATTTGACAATGCCAATGAAAGCAATGTTTATGGGTCAGATCAGGCAGGAATAATTACTTTTAAAGGGGTCATGAACTGAGAAATCAAAATTCGCTTGATCTTTTTACATCTAAGAGCTTAAACATCCTGTAAGTTTCAGAACTCAAAACTTTCTTGTTAGTCTAAAAACAGCTTATATTGAAGCCAGTCTGCCAAAACGACGTGGAATGTACCACTTTATGACAGTGTGGCTAAACCCCGCCTCCGCAGAAGATCAACGCCTGCTTCTACAGCACTGCCTGTTTAGCTCCACCCACCGATTCACACATGTAGTGTAAATAACGAGAGCGGCAAACACAGTCTACGCAGAAACCAAGCGATAAAGATGCTCTGAAAACAACAAGATGCTGTGCAGTGCCAGGTTGTAGAAAAACAAAGTCTTTGCATCGCCTTCCTTCTGATCCCAACATTAGGAAAGAGTGGATAAACTTTATTTTTAATGAAGTTTCAGACCGCGTCAGTAAGAACTCGGTCCTTTGTTCATTTCATTTTACCACAGATTAATTTACAAATAAGGCATAATTCGACGCAGGATTTTCAGAAAGATTGAAACTAAAAGACGATGATGTGCTGATTATATTGAATCGGACAGTAATGTCGCACCACACGAGTGTGAGTTGTTTTTATTATATGGTCACTATTGCTTTCTCTGTTATTACAGATCGTTTGATATGCACTGAATATTTATGCGTTTTTAACCTAAATCATGGCAGCGTCCATCTATGAAGGATGTAGGCTGTCAAACATACACAACTGTTAGCCAATCATAGCAGTAGGCGTTTATTTCCCAGTCTACAATCCACCAACCTATTAAAACCCTTCAGACACGGGTCACGACGAGGCGTTCCCCATAGCGACCCCTAGAGGACGCAGTGTCTCGTTCCCTACTCAGGGAACCATGGTTACATAAGTAACCTGAGACGGTTCCAATGAGGGGGTCAAAACAGGACAGAAAATAACCTATTACTTCTCAATTATGACGTATTTTGATGTAAAAATCTTGATAACATTATAAGTGGAACTCAGAGAACTGTACAAAATAAAAAACAAAGGCAGTTCATGACCCCTTTAATATCAGCTACTGGAGAGAGACTGAAAGGCACACAAGCACACTCATCACTGCTGTTATTCATTTGCAAATGTCAGTCTATCTATGTAAATTAAGTACAGCTACATTAACAGCGGTCAACGTCATAGGCATTCATACTCACATAGCTTGTCTAGTTAAGTTGTCACATTGACGGCTTCAATCCATAAGCAAACAGCTTTTATAAACTCATTTACACATTAAATAAGCCCCTTCCTTTGTCGAGGTGATTTATTTCCTAGAGAATAAAGCAGACCTCTTTCACATACAGGAAGCCATGAAGTGAATGTTGATAAGCTGTACGTGAAATAAATGACCCTGCCAAAAAAAAGCCTTGCAGTTTTGTTGGATGAAACCTTGAACAAATCAACCATTTTGCTTTGCTTGACAAAATACTGTATGACAGCGAGAGAACATTAATGTTATTTATCTTTGCAACCCAAACATCAAAACAACTTGAGCAGAAGTTTCTTTATATATAACGAGCTCTTGTAGGATTAGTTAGTTTAGTACAAATTTCCATCCACAAACACTTTTTATAGGCAATGTACAGTGGCCCAAAGATGTGTAATTTAAAAGGTATAATGTGTAATTTCATTGCATTAATAACATAGCAATACTAAACCCTCATCCTTTAATTAAAGGGGTCATGAAATGGAGAATCCAAATATTCGTGATATTTACACTTATAAGAGGTTACTCCACGATAAAAAAAAAAACATACTGCAAGTTTCAAAAATCAAAACTAACTCAACTTTTGTGAAATATGAATTAGTGTTTTCTACCTTTCTGAAACGTCTGAATTTGAAGTCAGGAGAATCGTGACGTCACAATTTCCCCTCGACACGGCCCTTAAAGGGGTGGTTGATTGCGATTTCACTTTTTTAACGTTAGTTAGTGTGTAATGTTGCTGTTTGAGCATAAACAATATCTGCAAAGTTATGAAGCTGAAAGCTCAATGTAAACGGAGATGTCGTCTTTTAAAATTCTGGCAGTTTACGGCTGGTAGGGACTACAACAAGTTACTTCCCGGGTTCGTGACATCACAAACCCAGATAAACCCCGCCCTCGGGAAAAGGCAGCAAAGGGGGCGAGGCCATGCTGCGCTGCTTTAGAGAAAGGAAGAGAAAACTAGAGGTGCACGTAAAAATCTGATCATATATGAATCGCGATTCTGTCTTCTAATGATTCTAATGGATTCACAAGTTTCAAAATCAATGTTCTAAAGCAGTGGTTCTTAATACTGTTCCTCGCGTCGACTGCTCGGCCTCTCTCTCTCTCATTCAGATCATCAGCTCAGTTCTGTTCCATTTATACACTTATTTTCACATAGCTATGAGAAGCGTTATACATGGACGCGCGTGCAGTTGCCGTACTGTATTAAAGCTTTAATCAGGACAAAACCGTATATTAAAAGCTAACTTAAGCAGTAGCATTTACAAATAACAGCACCTAGACGCGCACCTAGAGGCGGTTTAGCCAGTCACAACACACTGGGCTAGCTAACCAATCAGAGCCCATCGCCTATTTCTGAGGGCGGAGCTTCATAAAAACAGGAAAAGATCAGCGTGTTTCTCAGAGAAGGGACAGAGCGGTGTGGAATAAAGGTAAATTATGTGAAAAATAATGAGTTTTTAAAAAAACGAAGCATTAACACAGGTTATACTGCACCCCATAAACACAATCAAGCCTATAAAAAAGCCAGTGAACCACCCCTTTAATATGCTTCATCATCGTATGCAATCAATGAGGTGTGTTCTGAACAACTCATGTCTGTCTGTCAATTACAAGTGTGATACTGCCTTTAGGTAAAGAAAGACCATTTGCAAACTTTACAAGCTAACCCTAAAAAGAAGCATAACATAAAAATCTGAAACTGCATTTCATGACCATCATGGCCTGTTATTGGTATAATATGTACGGGCTCATGTACAGATGTTCTTTGTGGTTTACTGCCGTTTATGCATTAGTGAATCAAGCCAGTGACTGAACAATGCACTTCACACTGTTCCTGTTAGTAGCGTGAAAATCATCTGTTCTCTATATTGTGATTATTTTATATGCAGAAAGCAATCAAAGAGCATTCTCTTTATGATCGCTGGAGCACTCAATTCAAGATCAGTGCGAGTCTATCAGTGATCTGATTTCTGCATTTTCAAAAAAACTCCCGTTTATAATCAATGACTACTATACTGCTCAACGAGTCTCTTATTTACGTTGTGTTTTCACTGTATTAGTTATGATTAAAGTATTCGTGAGATTGCAGAAATCGTGTTGCAGTAAGGAGATCATAAATTAAATTAATTCAGGGTAGAAAAGACCACATATCTAAATTATGACCATTTTGTAAATGAATTAATTCATTCATTAAAAAAAGGAAAGATTATTGGTACACCTCAGAAAACATTGTTAGTTTACACAAATGTTCCAGCAGAATAACCAGAGGTCTAGTTCATTACATTAACCAGTTTTACTTGTCCATTCAGACTCAATTCAGCCACAGATTTAAAAAAAAAATCACACAGATTTGGAACAACATAAGAGGGATTATATATATATATATATATATATATACTGTATATATACACTCTAAAAAATGCTGGGTTGTTTCAAATATGGACTAACCCAACTTTTGGGTTAAAAATATAATTTCTTTCTTCTTGTTGAATTGAAATCATCATTGCGTGAACGTTTCATAGATGTGACATACATGGGTCAGATTTACACTAGATTTGAACACACACATATAAATCAGCGGTGCCTATCGATATTAGTTTTCAACCATTCAGAAGCATCGCATTTTTTGGCATGGTACTGTCAGTGCTAGAGGTTATAAATTAATGACCGACATCTCTTGAGAGATCTGTCTGACGGACAAACCCCATCCGTCCGTACTGTGAATGTGTTAGCATGTGTTAACTCACTTACATTTGCCAATCATCCAGGTTCCCACACTTTTGGATCACTGTATTTTCATGAATTTTCTGTTCTAGTTGATTGTGATTATTGGATGAGGATTTGTGACATAAATTTAAATGGATTTCCAGCCAATTAAATATTAGAGCATACGGGGATAAGGCAAAAATAGAAAAAAATCTGGCAAATGTGAATGTCAGCTCCTTTAAAAATTAGGAAAAAGTTAAAGAGGGGGAAAAATACAGTTACAAAAATTGATCTTTTACATGTACAGTGATTTAAAAAAATACTAATCATAAATCATCCTAGGTGACAGAAGCACAGTTGTTCAGTGTTGCCAACTTCACAACTTTTCAGAACCTTTTAGCAACTTTTTCCAAAAAATTAAAATAAAAAAGCGCCTAGCAACAAATCTAGTGACTTCTTGGACTAACCTTTTTTAGTTTCTGAGACTCACTCTTGGTTAAAATAGATATTCTGTTACTTTTGACCTGAGTGATCATTTTACAAGTAAATATAGCCGAAATCACAGCACAGCCATTTTATTTATCTTATGTGTATTTGATTTTGTCTGAGGACATATCGATTATAAATCTGGATTTTAGTGCAGATTAACATCTTGGAAGGGAACCTATGTTGCTATGTTGAGTCTTAATGGATCGCCTCACTATTTTATATTCATCTCATTGTCTGACAACAGAAAATATATCGATGAAAACAGTTTTACTGAGAATTTTGCTGTATTAAAATACAATATGTGAGCACAGATAGCAGGAAAGAGGCAAGCAAAGACATAAAATGCCAACACTAGGCAGAATGCAAATACAACGCAATGGCGTCATGAATATGCTAACGTCATCTAGTGACCTTTAGCGACTTTTCGAGCAGGCTTTAGCTACTTTCCACTGAAAGAAGTTGGCAACAGTGCAGTTGTTGTGTTATTTCAACCCCCTATCTCTCCACAGCCAAAACTACAAGTTAAAATGTGGGCTACAATAAGAATTCCAATGTAAGAGTCATACAGTGCAAGAATCTACTGAAACATTCACTAGGGCCTCGTGGATTTCACAAAAGAGTCATTACTGACAATAGGTATACCTATGCCTTCTCAGAGGAAATTAAATGAGCCATGAACGTCAAATACACCTGAAGTTGTTTTTAAATGTCATGGCCAAGGAGAGCCTGAAGAAGTTGCACGTCAGAGAGTGAAATAAATGCATTGCATATTTTCCTGTACTCTCCTTCAAAGACAATAATTTAGTGACAAATCTTGATGACTTTTATTGCATGCGATTGTATAAAAAGCCTGTTAAAGGGGTCATATGATGCTGCTAAAAAGAACATTATTTTGTGTATTTGGTGTAATGAAATGTGTTTATGCGGTTTAAAGTTTAAAAAAACACATTATTTTCCACATACTGTACATTATTGTTTCTCCTCTATGCCCCGCCTTTTTGAAACGCGTCGATTTTTACAAAACTAATCGGTCTGAAAAGCGAGGTGTGCGAGTATGGGTCACCATACTTGGCCACATGTCACGTCACTTTTCACTTTTTCACTTTTCACTTTTCAATATTACAGCGAGAATAAAAGTTACTCCTTCTTTCTTTGTGTGAACATTTGGGCGGTGTTATGCAAATCTTCCCACATAGTGTGGTAGATATGTGGGGGCGTGTTCGAACGAGCCGTTTTAGGTAGGTGTGGCTAACTCTTAACTTTTATAAAGAATATCTCTTTGGATTTGAGACTTTAGTCTTTGCAACTTTACAGATCTTCTTTATGCACCAAGAGCTTGTAACACTCTAAAGAGAAACGAAAAAATGAAATCGCATCATATGACCCCTTTAAGAGATAAATACAGTGTTTAAGGTGTCAAAACACCGGCATCCTCAACCACAGATGGCTTTTAAAAGCTCGCGCTTGGGAGGGGTGACGTACACATGGTTGTTACTAGAGAGCTCATATTTTCTGTGATTGTTGTTGTTTTATCATCACTGCTGTCTCATCACATGATTCCATGCTGAAGGCAAATTAAGGGTGAACAATGATAGAAAATGAAGGCACAGTGCATCATGGGATAGTGTTTACAGAGATTAGAGCGAATGTCAAAGTACACTCAGCGCTTCTGAATGAACCTTCCATTTGGTTTAAAACTTAAATTCTCTGCGTTAAGTGTACATTAAGGGTGCATGGCGGACACAAAGGGGGCCCTCACACTAAATTCAAACCTTAAATTTTGACTTGACATATTAATAAAAAATATTTATTTTCCCAAAGACAAAAAAAGCATTCATACAAAGTAAACTACTGCATGTTGATATCAGTAGCAACTATATTTGAGGAGGAACGAACTTTGTGAATGTTAAAAACAGATGTTCTATATAGCATAAATGTGTGTAACATGAACATGAACTACATCCGTTGTTAAGTGATTGTCATGTGACCTACAGTTGAGCATCAGTTGTGTCTGCCATTCAAATCTTCTCTCCCACCTGATGGGATAGTAAAGTGTCTACCGGATGTGTACTTCATAATATTGATGGAAGCTGGAGATTTTAGTTCCAACCAGCTCCAACCTGCTTGCCTGGAAGTTTCTAGTGAGTCTGCAGACCTTGATAAGCTGGTGCAGGTTTGTTTAATTAAGGTTGGAACTAAACTCCGCATGACAGTGACCCACCAGGAACAAGTTTGGACACACCTGCACAAGGTCATCAAGGTCATTTTCACCTACTGTTTTATGAATACTCAAATTCGGACATACTACTCATTTCACATAAGCAGGCATTTCAGATGCAGGGTGTATATAGCCCTGAAAGGGGTTTTGGCAATATGAATTAGATGGTTAGTGCATAGACTGTGTGGGCAGTTCCCCTGACATCAAGCCTACACACACTGTGGTCAGTACATATTGTATTAATTCTCGATGCAAGCCAATCTGTATTTAATGTAATATTACTTCCATTTACAGTTGTAGCACATTTTTGGCTACCACTCTTATCATTGTTTTTCCCATTTGTCCATGCAATTATCAGAACAGACTACAGAATACAGAAAGTCACACAGCAGAGGATTTATTTATTACCCACAATTATTTCTTTATAAACAGTAGTTGTTTTGTCAATGGCAGTAAGATGTAATGGGAAAGTAATTAGTTTGTATGATCAATGTCACCTCAATTGAATAGGATGTCAGATGAAAAGAGCTATTCATGTGAAAAATGTCATCAAAAATATATATATTTTTGTAGTTAGGATTAATCAGTATTCATAACTACACTCTAAAAAATGCTGGGTTAAAAAGGGACAAACCCAGCTATTGGGTTGTTGGGTTCAAAACAACCCAACCGCTGGGTCAAAACAACCCAATAGCTGGGTTTGTCCCTTTTTAACCCAGCGCTGGGTTATATTTAACCCAGCATTTTTTAGAGTGTAGTTTGATACAGGGTGCTATATCATTTGTAGCAGCAAACAACTTCATTACAGTGATATGTGAACCTGTGGAAAATGAGAAGCCATTCTCAAAAAAAGTGACAATCCTCACATGAACAAATACAAATGGCATACAAATGACAGCAAACTAGAATATGAATTATAGGAATTATAGGAAAGTGAGGGGGCACGTGCCCCCTCAGATTTCTGAGCCAAGTGGATTTTAAATGCAGCTTCCAAAAGACAAAATATAGCCGAATAATATTTTTTATATTTGATACAATCACACCGGTGTGATTAGATCGTTTAGTCCGGCACAGCATCAGCTGCTATTCAAATCTGCGTGCGCGCTTTGGCTGGCACTGGATAGAAATTAATACTTTTATTTAGCAAGGATGCTTTAAATTGATCAAAAGTGACGATAAAGACATTTATAACAGTGGTGGGCCGTCAGGGCCAGCAAAGCCTTCTCTGCTGACCTAAACACTATCAGAATCACTGATTTAGTTTAATATATTTTTCCATGAATGTGTATTAAATTATTTCCAATAGTCTATTCTCTTCATTTCATAGCTTTTCTCTTGGTTGCACTGCTTCCAGCAGTGTATGTTTAAACATTACTGCAATTTAATTAAATTACAATAACTATTTTCTATTTGAATATATTCTAAATCTAATTTATTACGGTGACAGCAAAGCTGAATTTGGAAATTATAGAAATTAATACTTTTATTTAGCAAGGATGCTTTAAATTGATCAAAAGTGATGATAAAGACATTTATAATGTTACAAAAAAATTATATTTCAGATAAATGCTGTTCTTCTGAACTTTCTATTCATCAAAGAAACCTGAAACAATTCTACTCAGCTGTTTTCAACATAATAATAATAATAATAAATGTTTTTTGAGCAGCAAATCAGAATATTTGAATGATTTCTGAAGGATCATGTGAGTGGAGTAATGATGCTAAAAATTCAGCTTTGAAAATCGCAGAATAAATTACATTTTAAAATATATTCAAATAGAAAACTGTTATTTTAAATAGTAAAAATATTTCACAATATTACTGCTTTTGCTGTATTTTGGATCAAATAAATGCAGGCTTGGTGAGTAGAAGAGAATTCTTTAAAAAAACATTAAAAATCTTACTTTTCAAAAACTTTTATATATATATATCGAAGTGGTGGTGGGCCGCCTGGACCAAAAAATGCCAGGGCCGATTTTTTTGTCCCTGTCCAGCCCTGGTTCTAGTGATACGTGCACTTCATGATCCCGCTGGGAACAGATCCAACCCAGCAGGACATGTTGCAGCTACTCTGAAAAATCACTTCTAGTGGCACTTTAAATTTGCTCCAAAGTACATAAGGAATGTTGACCTTTTGATTTCCGTTTTTCTTGATATAAGCCCCCAACTGATAATGGAAGGTTGTATTATTTATTTATAGACAGACAGACAGACAAACAGACAGACAGACCTTTTTGATTGGTGTGTTGTGAGAGGACACTAATCTAACCACATAAAATAAATAAATAGTTGAAAAACATACAAAAAGTATTAGAAACATTTTTTTTTATAAATTGTAATTCGTTTAATTATTAAACAAACAAACAAACTGCCATTCATTTTATGCGTGCCAAACTATAGGGCCTTTCCCCTACTGGCCATACCAGTTCCACAGCCTATGCCTGTATAGTGGCAGATCGCAACCTTTGCTGCTGTCTGCAAGATCTGAAATTGCATTTTGCATATTGTGTTCAGCATACTTTTTGTGGTTTAAGCTGATACCTAGTTTGCATAATTCCTTTAGTAAGTCTGATGCTAAAACAACATAGGCAGTGTGTTCAAGTAAATGGCAGTAACAGCAAGCGCAGTTCAGTTTTGTTAATTTCTTTGGTATTTTTAAAGAACAAAATGTTGCAACAGATTGAATTGGCTTTCATTTAAATGCAGAATTAATTACATGAAGCTAATAGGCAAAATTAGATGCATATGAACCCATTTAAATTGTTTAAAATTGCACTTATTGTTATCTGTCTACAATCTACGATTTTCTCAAATTCTATAATGACCCCCTTCATGTGGCATGCCTATGCATTTCATATGTTGCATATACAACATAGGCTCTAACTGCTCAAGTTATGGATTTTACACCATAACTACATGCAACATGAAGGACTTTTTCCCACATTCATTCTGTATGTGATCACACGAACATATGCTGTTAGTCTGATGTTTAGTTTTTGTTCTCTGCACATGACTATTTAGAGAAACTCACCTTGTATTGGTAACGATTAGATTTGTTCCCCTGAAGGTTCATGAAAGGATTAGGGTGGAATTCTTCATCATCTGTAAATTTGGATGTTGCAGTGACTGGTCTAATAAATCCAGGCTTTGTCTAAGACAGGTAAACAAGAAAAAAAACATGAATATCAATATTTCACAAAATCAGTTAAACTCTATAGTCAACAATTAGTATATGTCTAGTACTTTGTGCTCTGCCCTCTGCTACAGCTTCAGCAGTGATCAGCAATTCAATATATGAATTAAATTCAAGGATATTAATAAATAAATAAGCCTAGAGTTAATTTGTTTTTCCTTTCCTCTAAGGCTCTGTTGCAAAACCAAATCTTACATCACCTTTCTTTTTAATTACACTTTTAATATTTTCTGAACTGAGAAAATTAAGTGTTGCAGTTTTGCAAGTGGATTTTTTGCTCAATCTCTCTTGATACAAGACTTCACCAGCCTCAACAGTCCATGGTCATCATTGTCTTATTCTCCTCTTCATAACACGACAGACATTTTCAATAGGAGACAGATCTTGACTGCAGGCAGGCCAGTCAAGCACATTCGCTCTGTGTCTGTGAAACCACGCTGTCGTTGCACGTGGAGAATGAGGCCTGGCAGTGTCTCACTCTAATAACCATGGATTTTCCAGGAAAAGATGTCATCATTTTCATGGTAGCATTTGCCACTGTCCAATCCAAATATATGCCTCAACCTCAATGGTACCTTCACACATATGCAAGTCACCCATCCTGTGGGCACTGATGTACCCCATACGATGACAGATGTCATGGCTTTTGCACCTGTTGCTGACAGATGTCTGGATGGTCTAATATCTGTTTTCCCCCCAAAAAACAAGCTGCAACAAGCTGACTCATCTGACCACAACACACATTTCCACTGTCTGTCCGATCATCTGATATGAGTTCAGGCCCAGTGAACTCTACATACATCTCTCCATAGATGCGTATCAAGACAGTTCAGGAGGCCACGGCGGAGCAGGGAACTCAGAAGGCCATGGCTGGAGGGCCTCCGTGGCCTCTAAAGACAATATTCTCCCCAAAGATTTTT
>NW_015650700.1:610287-610935 GCF_001515625.1 Sinocyclocheilus rhinocerous | reverse complement strand
GACAGTTCAGGAGGCCATGGCGGAACAGGGAGCTCGGGGAGCCATGGCGGAACAGGCAGTTCAGGAAGCCATGACCGGACGGCCTCCGTGGCCTTGGCCTCGCCACTCGGCCCAGCCACTTCGGACGGACCCATACTACCCCCCCCAAAAATGTCCTTGGGGAGAATATCGTCTTTAGAGGCCCTCCGTAGGCCTAACTCAGGAACAGTGGCCCTCCCTGGGCTTGACTTGGGGACTGGAGCCCTTTCTGTGCTGAATATAACACTAATGTAAGAAAAAAATTTAATAATGTACTATATACAGAAATAGAAGATAAGCCTGGCTTATTTGGTAAACTTGTTTTATGAAACAGGCCTCAAGGCATTAGAAGTGATCAAATTTTTTCCATTGCATCTAATCGCATTGTGTTAATTCGAATTCAATTGAAATCGGATTGCACTGCATCGTAATAGGGGACTGCAGCCACAGTGCTGTTCATGATGGTGAGTGGGGGGAGTGCTGGGGGGGTTCCCCTGAAGTCCACTATCATCTCCACTGTTCTGAGCGTGTTCAGCTCCAGGTTGTTGTGACTGCACCAGACAGTCAGCTCTTTAACCTCCTGTCTGTAAGCAGACTCGTCTCCATCCTTGATGAGGCCGATGACTGCCG
>NW_015650700.1:593851-610132 GCF_001515625.1 Sinocyclocheilus rhinocerous | reverse complement strand
TAACTGAAATAAGCCTGGCTTATTTGGTAAACTTGTTTTATGAAACAGGCCTCAAGGCATTAGAAGTGATCAAATTTTTTCCATTGCATCTAATCGCATTGTGTTAATTCGAATTCAATTGAAATCGGATTGCACTGCATCGTAATAGGGGTGAATCGTATCGCATCGCATCGGTAGCTGCTTCATATGCATCTTTAATGTTTTGTATCGTTGGCTATGCACTGAGATGCGTATCGCATCGGCCTCATTATGGAGATGCACATACCTACTGTCTAGACTCTGCCCTAGTATGGGCTATTCGTTAGCCATTCATTAGTCTGGTTGTTTGATGAGAACGTGATGAAATATAGTTGCAATAAACACGTTAAGAATCCACACAAATGTAGCAGCGAAGGACTGTTATTCTGTTGTGCAGAACTGCGGAAAAACTGATGACGGCATGGTTTAAAGTTTGGTTGACCAATCAGCAGAAAAGGGCGTTTCATTCCCGCCCACATGCAGAGATCGAATATTCAAGCCGTTTCTTCATTTTCTAGCCCTGAACGTGAAAACGAAAAATCAAGCATAATTCTTGGTTTTTTTTGTTTTTTTTTAAAGCACCGTTTTCTTATTTTTCTGTTTTTAATATTAAATTAAAAAACGAATTGGAAATCTTTTCTTTGTAGTTTGGTCAGTTAAATAAAGGTTAAGAACTTAACAAATTAACAAATCACAGATTCAATTTACAAAACGCCCCAACTTAGTTTAAGGACATGTTGTAGATTTCAAAGCAGCTTTAATTTAAATCTGTCCTACAGGTGTTTTTTGTAATTGTATGTATTGTTTTTTGTTTGTTTGTTTTTTTTGCTACCATGCATTGGTCAAGGCTGAAGCCATGTTATTAAAGCAATTCATACATTCAGCAATACAGAAGCCTGTGAGCCAAAATGTGAATCATTATCATTATCATCAATATCCATGAACCCTTGTCATTCAATCACTTATAAAACACTGTACTGTATATTTGCAGCACATTTTTAAAGTGAACACATTGCTTTCAAAACTGTAAAAAAATTAATGATGAATGATGCATTACTGCATTTCTGCAGTAATTACATGAACTTTAGAGAAAATCTTAGCAGAATATTTACAATAAAATGAAATAGTAATGATCACGCCGATAAACTCAGAGACAGAGGGAAGAGTGGCATCCAGATGCTCCAGACGAAGTTCATTATGATAATTAGAGTAGCATGTCCAAATTCATAGTTTTTTTAACAAGTAAATTACTATATGCAAAGAAGATATAGAAAACAACAAACAGCATTAATCTGATTCATTTTCATTACATGTCTATAGTAAAATCAATAAAAGAAATGGTGTTATTCATATTCTATGTTCATATTATATGACATACAGATTTATGTGAAAAATCATTTAAACTTCAAAGATAGAAGTTCATCATTTACCATAATTATCCGTGCTGTTAAGTGTTTTTTTAGGGCAGTGTGCTATGAGTGTTTACACTCTAAAAAATGCTGGGTTAAAATCAACCATTGCTGGCTTATTTGGCAACCCAGCGCTGGGTAAATATTGTACAGAACACATGCTGGGTTATTTTGACCCAGCTGGTTGGGTTAAATGTTTTTAACCAACATGCTGGGTTGTTTTATTATTAACTCAACTATTGTGTAAAAATTACTATATTGCTGGTTTACATACATTTACATACAATATTACATAAATTTACACTTGTTTAAGAAGCATCTTTAAAAAAAATTTAAAGTAACTTTTTAATTAAAGTGTATTTAACCGTTCTCTGTTATCCCTTTTAACCACAATAGTGCTGATTCTCGTGCCGCCGGAATCTGAGCCGGTGATGGGCTGCTGTTCGGCGGGGGAATTGCGAACCAGACCACCGCCTGGCGTTTCACTCGTAAATGAAAGTTGCCGTGAATGACTTCATAACCTGCCCATAAACAAACAGTACTGAGATTAGAGAACATATTTTAACATAAAAATAAATTAAATTCAGTATTATAACGAATAAAATCAGTTTATGTTATGCAAGGCAAAAGGCATTTCCGTCATGCGAAATGACCGCTGCTGACGCATTTAGCTGACTGACCTCTCATCCCTGTATGTTGCGTTGTGTAAAATAATATCATTTACAGCACAGTAAAGACTTTATAGATGGAATAAAACGTATACAAACCTTTATTTCACGGAAGATGTGCACCACAGAGAATCGCTCTCTCTGACTGTAACCCAACAGCTGGTTTGAAGTAACCCTGCACTGGGTTGTTTCGCCGGACGGAGCGGGAGGGGTGTATAGTTTCAGCGGTCAGTGAGATTGACCCAACCACTAACCCAACGGCTGGGTAACACAAAAACTACCCAGCACTGGAAAAAAACAACCCAACAGGCTCAACCCAGTAGCTGGGTAGAAAAAATAATCCAGCATTTTCTAGAGTATGTGTGCTTTCTGAGAGAGAATTGTTGCCAGTGTTATGGGTGAACAACAGGCTTATATGTATGGAGTGTTTTGGTAGTTTGAGCAAGTTTTGGAAGTGAAATGAACTGTTTGGTCAAGGGTGAGGGGTCTGTGAACGTTTGTTAATCTAATGAATAATTGATTTGTTAAATCAAATGAAAAATGGTGTCTGATTGGTCCAGACGCTACATCTTTGTTATTTATTTTCATTTTTATCGTAAATGAAAGTTGCCGTGAATGACTTCATAACCTGCCCATAAACAAACAGTACTGAGATTAGAGAACATATTTTAACATAAAAATAAATTAAATTCAGTATTATAACGAATAAAATCAGTTTATGTTATGCAAGGCAAAAGGCATTTCCGTCATGCGAAATGACCGCTGCTGACGCATTTAGCTGACTGACCTCTCATCCCTGTATGTTGCGTTGTGTAAAATAATATCATTTACAGCACAGTAAAGACTTTATAGATGGAATAAAACGTATACAAACCTTTATTTCACGGAAGATGTGCACCACAGAGAATCGCTCTCTCTGACTGTAACCCAACAGCTGGTTTGAAGTAACCCTGCACTGGGTTGTTTCGCCGGACGGAGCGGGAGGGGTGTATAGTTTCAGCGGTCAGTGAGATTGACCCAACCACTAACCCAACGGCTGGGTAACACAAAAACTACCCAGCACTGGAAAAAAACAACCCAACAGGCTCAACCCAGTAGCTGGGTAGAAAAAATAATCCAGCATTTTCTAGAGTATGTGTGCTTTCTGAGAGAGAATTGTTGCCAGTGTTATGGGTGAACAACAGGCTTATATGTATGGAGTGTTTTGGTAGTTTGAGCAAGTTTTGGAAGTGAAATGAACTGTTTGGTCAAGATTCATGTTTGTAATGCAGACTGTATGAAGATTTTTGAAATAAAGTGGCTTCAGTATTGATCAATGCATGTTAGCAATTGAAAAAGACTACATGGAAGTGAACATACATAATGCAAAAGGCATAAACCTACTGATCTATAGGCCTAGTAGTGTTTTGTGTTGAACACATCAGTGTGTTGTTGAGTGGTAAACAGAGCTTTTCATATGATGAGTCTGTGTGACATTTTTGGTGCAAAAAACATTTTGGAAAGAGATAAAATGCAGTGTTTGCTTTTGCTAGAGATTTGCAGAGTTGTTTCTTGCATGTTGTGTTTGTGTTGTGATAGTGTTTTGAGGCAATGGGCCAAAGATTCAGCAAATGCATGTACAAACAATTGGAAAAAAAACTTTAATTAGATGTAACTATTTTATAGATATTTTTGGATACTGAATTTATTATATTTATAACAAACATTCCCTGTTTCATACTGCATCTTGATTTTTTTCTTTCACTTTTTCCATGAAGAATACATGCTGCCTTAGGATTTGGCCACAGCAGGTATCGTAGAGTAATTGTGCTGCATTTATTCTGTCTAGATCAGCCTTTATGTCAGAAGTGCATGACACTTCAAATGTTACCTACTCAGGCAGCTCATCAGGAACAGAGCCAATATCTTCATTATTCCCCAATACTTTTACAGAATCATCACTCCATGTCTACTGAATGATGTAATGTAGCATATACGGTGGTTTATTTTCAATGCAAATAAATATGAAGCTCAAATTCATTTAAATAAAAAAACAACTGCTTACCAGTGACTTTTCAGTAGTTACAGAGGGTTGAAAAGGAGAGCTTGCCTAGGGGGACAAAATAAATAAAAATGTGTATATTCAACATTATTTTACTTTTGACATGATATAGATTGTTGATTAAGCTTAGGAACACTCTGGATATGAATGAAATAATTTTGAAACAAGTGCTTCCACAATATCTTCTTAATTGTTATAATATTATTTGAAGTGAATATTATTATTGATTTCATATCATATTATTCAGCTATGGACTCCTCTATGTCTGTAATCAAGTTTGTAATATTCCATCAAATCATCCTGTTGCCAAAACCTGTGGAACAACAGGAACAAACTGACTCTTCAAAATCCTGTAATTTGTGTATGACAAGAAAATTTGCTCCAATTGTCCAGGCGAGATGAAATTCTGCTCTCAGAATGTAAACATGCTGTAAAATACCATTATTATAAAGTGAATACCTCAGTAAAGGTCAGAAAACCTGCAACCTCACACAAGCCACCTTATGTAGCCTTATTGTAAAAACAAGAATTAAACATGGCTGGTGTCACAGTTTTGTTGCGTTTTTTTATTCCCCATGTGCTCTGTGTGACCTAGTTTCTGTCTCCTGTTTATTGTGTCATTATGTTCAGGTGTGTCTAATCCATTAACGCCATCTGTGCGCTGGATTCGCCGCGGGTCTGCCAGTCTCCATCGGCATCGTGGCTGGAGGATCCCTTATCTCCGCCTCCAGCCTCTGAGTCCCGGACTCCACCTCGGCCCTTCGACCCAGCGGCTCAACCATGGCTCCTAGCTCCCTCGTCTCCACCGTGGCCCGTCAG
Organism: Sinocyclocheilus rhinocerous; assembly: GCF_001515625.1. Taxonomy (NCBI): domain Eukaryota; kingdom Metazoa; phylum Chordata; class Actinopteri; order Cypriniformes; family Cyprinidae; genus Sinocyclocheilus; species Sinocyclocheilus rhinocerous. The sequence goes on along the minus strand of NW_015650700.1, from coordinate 605,177 downwards.
TCCACCAGCTCCACCGGGCTCCCTCGTCCCTCCGGCTCCGCCTTTGTCAGTCGTCAACCATCCGCCGCCTCGGGACTTCACTCCTACGGCTCCACCTCGTCCCTCCGTCCCTCTGGCTCTGTCAGGCTCCTCCTTACCTCCGGCTCCACCTTGGTCCTCAGTCGCTCCGGATCCTCGCCTCCGCCTCGGTCGCCGGCGCCATCTGCTCCACCATGGCCCTCCGGATCCTTGGTGTCGCCCTGGCTCATCGGCTCTCTGTCTCTGCCTCGGGCTCCTCCACCACCTGCTCCGCCATCGTCAGTCAGCCCCCTGGAGTCGTCAGCCCTTCCTCCACCATGGATCCTCCCTCCGTCGGCTCCACCGTGGGCCGCCATCATGGCTGTGGCCTGGGTCCCATCTGGCTCCTCCTCCTGCTCTGGTTCCCTTCTGTTGTCACCTTGGCTCCTCCCTCCGTCATCACCACCCTGAACTCTGTTGTTCGTCCTCCTCCCGGTTATCCGGCCACCTCCTGAACCTTCTCTAATCACCTTTTTCCATCCCACATCCATTCCTTTGTCCTCCTCCGTAGTCCCCCTCCGTCCCATCCCTTTTTCTCTACAGCACGTAGTCGCGCCTTCCGGGAGGGGGGGCGAAATGTCACAGTTACGGACGTTTTGTTGTGTTTTTCATTCTCCATGTGCTCTGTGTGACCTAGTTTCTGTCTCCTGTTGATTGTGTCATTATGTTCAGGTGTGTCTAATCATTATCCTCATTTACGTTCCCCATATAAGTTGCATTCTGTTCAGTGTTTGTTTGTCCGGTCTCGTCTATGGATACGTGTTTGCATTACCCTCCTGTGATGGATTACCCCATGTGGGTTATTAAAGACTGTTTCTCCTTATTCTTCTGCTTCGTGCATTCACTCCTGCACCACACCATGACAACTGGAAGATCCTAGCAATAGTAAAAGCGCCCAATTTATAATTGAATTATAATTCTAGTGCAGTGCTAGAGCATATGCTGTAGGTTGGATAATGGGATTGAATCTGAAGGCTACAGAAGGTTTTGAGTGTTACTGAAATTTCTAGACTGGTGGGTTGATGCAACCATATAATTGTGCATAATAAATATTGCAAAATAAAAAGGAGAAAATGCTTTCCGTATAATTTCTTGTTGACATCAAAGACTGTGCAATCAGTTTTCTATACTTCTGTCTAAAATCTAGGTGTAAAATGTCAGATCTGGGCTCTAGATTGGCTTGCATGCTTATATTCACTGGCATACAAAAATAGTTTGACTAATAGAATTGGCTCTGAAAAAATTTACGTGTTTTCAAAGTGTTAGCAAAATATTTCTAGAGCATTGAGATGGCATTTCAACATGAAATACTGCAAAATAAGCATATTTCCAGAACTAATGCTCTGTTAGATTTTATAATGAATTAATTTCTTAGATTTGCCTTCTCAGTATGATACAAAATATGTAGAGAGATCAAAGATGAATGAGAAAACGTACATATCTTGTTTCCCGTCCCAATATTTTTGGAGATGGTGATGACGTCTGTGACTTCAGAAGTTCAGAATAAAGATAAAAGAATGAGTTAAGAAAGCTCTCAGCAGCTGAAAAAGCACATGTTTCAAAGCAAGTACATAATCAAAATGGCAAGCTGGGTTTGAACAGCAGGGCTCAGATTGATCAGAGTGGAGGACTGAATTCTTCATTTTGCTAACAGAGGTCTTCTTTGAAAATAATCAGGAAATTGTAGCTCTTACAAAATAAAAATCTATATGACAATCTATTCTATTGATTTATTTATTCTTCTTTTTTCTTTTTCTCCAGGGTGAGAAAATAGATTTCATAGTTCAGTCATGGCAATGTTTTAGTCTGGGTGAAGACAGTTACACTGTTATACACACAAACAAGAAATATTTTATTCCTAGAAAAGCACTATATTTTATGTTCTGACTGAATGTAATGCCATTGTGACTAATCAAAATGAAGATGAGATAATTCCCAGTGTCAATCATCCCCCAGTCCACCCCCAGTGTCAGTTACATACCCTTGATGCCTCTGCTGCCAAAGACTTCACATTGGCTTTGTTCACATGCTCTGATTGACACTGGAAAAAATGGATTAAAACATGAAAATTGGTACATAAATGGATTATTGTTTAGGTCAGCTTTGAGCAGAGTGTGTTTTGGTGACAGCTCACTCTTTGGATCGAGTCCTCGAGGACTTCATCAATGGTTGCATACAGTTCTGCAGTCTGCTGACGCAGCTGCGCAGGAGAGCACATCTGCACAGAGAGAAGAACACTTCACAGTAATGCCTAGTTTGGGATAATCCAGAACATTAAATACTTCACAAATTAATGCTACTTCATCTCATTTGCTTACTCAATCTGTTTAAGTGGACAGCAATGGATGTAAATTAAAATATAAGTTATTAGGCTCGCATTGTCAATCACTGCCTCAACTGTCTGGCCCACCCTGAGAGTGCTTTGACCCTCCTTACATGGTAGAGCTGGAGTAGCTTGAATAGCTACTACATTTAATGTAACACTCGAGTTAAAACCAAAGGTTTAAAAAGGTTTAAATACAACAATGATATTTGAGAAATTTGTAATATAATATGCCATGCAAACTATACCACAATATAGTAAAATCTCTGCAGGTTCTACCAGTCACTGCAATCTATTCTGTCACATCGGGTATCGTTCTACCTCTGCATGTGGGTCCTCCCAAGAATAGTTGTGCGCAGGGTCGAGTGAAGCCTCTTTCTTGTTGACCTCTTCATCTATAGCCTTCAGCAGGGAGAAAATTAAGAGTTGTAGATGACGCATTAATCTTCTAATGATAGAATATATGAAGTTTTGACCTTAACAAGTGGGTAGGTATAAAGGGGTTCTTAAAGCTGCTAAATCCCAAAGGTGTGAGTGTGTTCTCATCTTATACCGATTATCTCCTGTCCAGTACATTTTAACCTCTACTATAATGTTTCATGAGGTATGCAATCTGGATGAGTCATTCTGCTCGCTCTGTTAAGATTACTTTTGACCACTTATGAACAATTCCATTCTGCTGTACATCAACAGAGAAAAAAAAAAATCAATGATTCAGTTTCACCTTCATCCATTTGTATCCAATGACCCTCACTAACAACTATGCAATTGCATGGAATCCAAAAAAACTACAGCCATATAATGACTTATACTGACAGTGAATGAGATCCAATTATTAACACTAAATAATAGGTTTCATTTAGAGCAATTTGATAAAGCAGCTCACCTGCTGTTCCAGGAGCAGAGTATTTGTGGGAATAGCAGCAAGTGCCTTGTAGGTGGATTTGATCTTGTATGTCTATATTAGGAACGAATGATTTAGAAGTCACAGAAAATCAAAAGCACAATTAAACAATTTACAATTGTGCTATGCCCTAAAGATGGGCACCATGATTAATTTGAAAAACATTCATATCACAATAAGATTCGAAAAACAGTGATATGACCGTTTTTTGAACATTCATTTCTCATTATTAAAACCCAATGGGAAAAAATGAATGAATGAATGAATGAATTTAAAAATCCAATGTACCCACAAAAACAATCACTTTAAAACAACTTAAAAAGAAACCTCTAATTTTTTACAGCCAAAATTCATAAATTCCACAATAATTTCTGCATTTAATAAAACTAACCAGTATGTGTTCTGCTCTAGTGTCAAGCAAAAATACTATTTAAACAAAATTGTTTCTTTTAATATTTTCTATGGGGAGTGTTATTTGCTTTTAGAGAACCTGAACAAAACCTGAAACCATGATTTTCGATTCCATTTTGAATATAAACCAATATAAAAATGCACTTTAAATAAATGATATGGTTGTTTCACTTTTTTCAATGCATGCCTGTGACTGCCATCAACTGACACACCATCAGTTCACCATATCTCAGTCTGTATGTTATGTGGAAATAACTTCTGCAATTCTGCCAACAGACAGCTGTGCAAATATATCTTCTGCGGTAAATCATGCACATATTGCCTAAACCAAGATCACAAGCAAACACAAAACATGCAAAATGCAAAACATGCCCTTTGCCAAATATTTGCTGTTCTTGCACGAGTATGATGCATATCATGTTTCCCAGCAATGTGGGAGGCTGTGATTGGGAATGCATGTCACTCATTGAAGGAATGCCAATGTTTAGCAGTAGAGCATGCAAGTTGCGTGCAGGTAACGGCGAAAGGGCATGCACTGTACCTTTCTATTTTTACAGTCCCCATCTGCGCAGTCTGGTGTGCTGCCCCATAGGGATGGAGAAGGTGATGAACAGAAGGAGTATGAGGGGGAGGGGGAGAGCTGACGGCTTGGGACCGCTGGGGAGGGCGAGAGGGTGCAGCGATCTGGGGTGGAGGAGCGGGAGTTTGGGTAGACTGGGGGACAAGCAGGAGAGACTGGAGGTGTGTAGGACAGGCGGGTGAGACCCACGGGTCTGGTACAGGGAGACAGTCTAAAAGCTGGGGATGATAGGTGCACTCTTTTGACATCATTTTTGCGGCCATTTTGGAAAAGAGTACTTTGTTTCTCCTTGTGACTTAAAACAGGAGATATGGAATTACTGTGCGATTCAATTGTGTGTTTCAGAGTAGGAAAGGAGGAAGATTTACATGAATTTTGTGCAGATTGTGTTACCGAGGAGTCTAAATTGTCAGATGAACTTCCTCTATCTTTCACATATGGTTCATTGGAGAGATCAGATGATTTCTGACCCTGTTTTAATGCCGGTGAATATTTTTCTGACCTATCATAGGATTTTGTTTCATCGTTCTGTATTAAAGATGCTAAAGATTTGTTTGGTTCTATAGATGCATGGCGATCCCCTGACACTGATGGATTTTTCTGGCTCTCGGTGCTGGAGCAAGACAGAGAGCTTGATTTAGCAGATGAGGAGTTCATTTGAGATATGGAGCTACACAAAAGAGAGCTAGGAACTGTCAGTAAACGATTTCCTTTGTGACCTGATTCAGACAGATGAGCATTGGCAGTCTGAACTGTATGAGAGCTTGGTGAAAGGCTGTGTTTTGTTGGTAAGACGATGCTAGTACTCGTGAAATGTTGATATGATTCAAGTCTTTCTTGTGGTTTCATTAGTGGGGTTTCATTGGGTCTTGACCACTGATGATACTGAAAGAGAACTATGGTCTGGTTTCCGTAGTTGTGTCTTTGAAACCTGGCAAGACTCAGTACAGGGTCTATCTATGGAGGAACAAGACTTTGCTTTGGACACATTCATAGGTGCAACAGAAGAGGCAGCTGAGCATGCTGAACAAGAGGACATGTTAACTGGACTGATGGGCCAGCAGGGTGTGTAAGGTCTTTGAAAAGCAGAGGACAGGACAGGCAGACAACCTTTCCTGAGAATGGCCGTTAACAGGGAGAGCTGGGTTGGAGGGGGTTTGTGCCGGGCACGGGGCGTAAGAGGACAGGGTGAGCTTGCCCGACTGTCACAGCAGGGTGTCCCGCAAGCAGACGACATCTGCAGCAGACTGGAGCCTGGAGCCAAGGAGTACCGCTTGATTCTCACCACAGAGGGTGTGAAGGCCCCTGATCTTATGGAAGAACACGGGGAAACTGTGCCACTAAGGAGGCCAGGAGAACCATCCCGTGAGAACATGTGGAGCGCTGACCAGCTCCTCTCTTTGTCCCAGCCCTCGGAGAAAATAGACTCCTTAGAAGAAGCAGGGGAAGTACAAAAATCCATGGAGCTGGCAGGGCTAAGGGCCTCCCCTCTCTGGGATGAGCTATTTAAAAACAGACCTGAGCTGACCTCAGCAGCCTCTGAAGTGTTGTGAAAGCCTAGCTGAGAAATGCCAGGGTATTTGTTATCAGTGGTTTCCATGGTGGCAGGGCTAGGCTCGGGAGGTTTGCTACCAAATTCTGTGTGAGGACCAGCTAGCTTGGTGAGTGGTTTGAGGGTTAAATTGTCAGTTGACTGAATCTGAGAAAGAAAGAAAATTAAAGAACCTTAAACAGACTTAATTTGAGTAATGATTGCAATGATGTCTAATCATTGTTCACTGCGAATTGTACAAAGCATAAAGACCACATGGAGTTTATTAGTGTATCTACTCGATATTGAAAGGCTATCTACACATTAAAGTTTCTGCTGCATCAGAAGCATTTCCCAGCTGCAAGTGATGCTTTGCCATGCAACCAAAAATTGTAACTTTTGTTGCAATACACTGTGATATAGGCACCCACTGACCAATGTGAATTGCAGACAAGTGGGTTCAATTGTGCTTTTGAAAACCATTCTTAAATGTCAAGTTTATAATTCCAGCTCCAAATGGAATGATAATCTTTATGTTTAAGCGACCCATTTTGGCATGCCATTGGTAGGAGGAGTCTGAAATTATCTTTAAGCTTCTGTTAGACATTAGTGGCACAGATTAATTAGACACAATAAAAATTCCTCTCCATCAATCACTCGGTCAGAACTTGATCTACTGCGTAGGCGCACTAATGTGTGTTTTTAATTAACCGGAAACTCCAAGTACCTCTGATCAGCACAGAAAACAGCCGCGTATGACCAGCATATTGAAAATCATGTCTAAAGACATTAAAAGATAATAATAAGTCATCCCAAAGCAACTCAAATAATTATATTGTACTCTACAAACAGTACTACATCTCTAAATTACTGTACTACTTTAAAATTCATTGCTTCAATAACGTCCCGGTCAATCTAAATTTTTAAAGAAGGTTCGGTAAGGAATTACAGAACAATGTTTCATCAGGAGCTTGTGTTTGCCCTGGGACAGAATGTACCAAAATACTCACCTCACTTTGAGTGGTGTTCTTGAGCGTTTCTTCAAGCTGGCGCTCTTCAGGGTCTTGGACGTAAACAACCTCTGCTTTGTAGACTCCCTCTTCCGCCATGCTCTTTTTAATGTCCCCTGGCTCTTGTGAAGTCTGACATTGGAACAGGAAATGTTACTAAGCGACACCGAATCAGAAACAGCAGCTGTCCCAAAGCAGGCTATTTCTAGCACCTGAACATCTTGACGATATAAGAGAGTTACTGAATGCATTTATATGTGCGTGTGTTTCCCGTTCCAGCTTGTACATCTTTTTTTCCAGAAGTCCATGTCCCTCATGTATTGCTCACATGAAAGTACACATGACCCACCCTGATTGTGTAAGCCCTTCAGCAAATGCCTTTCACATTTTCATATTCACTCACGCACACACACACACACACACACACACACGTAGGTCATCCTCTGCTATGGGACTCTGGGTAGAACTTGACCCTTAATCACTGAAGTCTCACTCCTTCTATCAGATTTGTGCAATATTTGCGCCTTAAAGGAATAGTTCTCCCAAATATGAAAATTCTGGTATTATGTGCTCAACCTCACCATATTGTTCCAAACCCACATGCTGTTATTTAGATCAAAGAATATTTTTTATGAAATATTACTGTAACACATAAAAAAGAAAGCAGTTTTTTAATCTGAATGCGAATTACATTTGAGAACTTCAGTGGAGGTAAAATGTTTAGCAAATAATAACATTGAAATTTGGGTCTGTTCTTCACAAAAAGCTACCGTATGACTTGAGAAGACTTGAAATATAGCACATAAGTCATATAGTCTGATTTTATAATACTTCTATAATGCTATTCCTAAGCTTGGTCACTATGAACTGTCATTGTATGGCAAGAGCTGCGTAAAGATTCTTTAAAAAAATTCAAAACATTCATGTTCCATGTAAAAAATAACAGCAAATGGGTTTGGAACAGCACACAGTGATAACCTGTTCCTTGTAGTGTGATGTTTTTCCTCTTGTGTTTTTGAGGGACACAGTATGGCATACATAACAGGAACCATACTGAGCTGTCTCAAGAGTATTTCTCACCTTGCTTGGTCTGCTTGTCTGAAGTACCTTTTTCCAGACCCTGTTCTCAACAGGTAGTCTTTTTAGAAACGGCACAAAGGTGAAAGACTTTAGCTTGGTTGCAAATACAGTGGTGACCTGCAAAACAGACATATTATTAAAGTGATTTCAGTAGACAGAGGAACAGCATGAAGCAAGTGAAAACAACAAAGAGCCATCAAGTTTGTGTTGGCACCAACAAATGATTGAATCAAAACCAGTGCTGTATTCAGATAAGCAGTAATGTTTCATCGTCACATTGTCTGATTGGAGCATTCAGAGTTATAAATCACAGTGTCTTCACTCTGAAACATGAATCAAGAGCTGTGATTACAAAATCACACTGCTGCCATTCATTCCACTTCATTTTGCAGTCATGCCTTCTCTGGATTCAATATATTTAGCAAACAGAGCACTCCTGGGGATGAAATACGTGTCTTGCTAATAGTGACAAAATTGTATACTTGTTTCCCACCCTAAAAATGATGACATACAAGAGCTTGACACTTTATTTCCTACAACATTTGAATAAGTAGAGAATGTTTGCATAGCACATTTGTTCTGTGCATCCAAATCCTAAAATGGTAGAAGAGAGTCAGTTTAAAAGAAATGTTTTACCTTCTGCTGACTTCAGCATTGCCCTTGATGATTTGAGAATGATAATATGTGGTCTCCCAGATTGCTTTCAAGCTGTTGTATATGCACTACAAACAGAGGGTCCATTCAGTGTATAAATGTAGGAGTTGGGGACGGCCCTTTCCTGCTCACATTTTTAAATCTGACAATTAACAATTGTTAGCTTGCTCTCTTGACGGAGAAGTGTTATGTTTGTGATTGCTAGCAGATGTCGTAGCTACCTGATTTAAGACAGACCTACTCATTCTTTAAAATCACTGTTGTCCACTTTTTAGAATAATATTGAAATCACTCAAACTAAGTAAAACCATAAATGGAAGTATATGGAAATTGACTAAAAGTGGCTAAACTAAAAACAGCTCTGCACACTCTGTTCATTTTCTGAACCAACTTAATGAGGTGCATTCAGTGATGCCGTTAAACAGTTCTCAAGGTGTTCCCATGTATGCTGGATAGTTGTCGTCTGCTATTCCTTCACCATCCATTTTAACTCATCCATAAAAATGTAAATGTTTGTTTATTAAAAGAAATGCATACATTTTATTTGTCTGTATAACTAGCAATAAGTAAAATTCAGTTTGCTGAATTTTTATGTGATGATTAGGGGTTCATTTGAAAAAGATTATACAACAATAATAGACCAATAAATAATGGAGCAGGTAAACGTTAATTATACAACATCAATAGTCCATAAGCATCCATTGGTTGTTTTTATACAAGTTGCTAATTGCTGTGGTGTTCACATGAATTGTACTCCCTCCAGACCACTTTTTCAAACTTTAGACCTCACACTCTATATGCCACCTAAAATACAGTCAGTCTGTGTGATGCATATTGCGCACAGAACTGCAAATCATTTTCTTGATATGGCAAGCTACAATTTGATAGGCTGGCTTTGTATGACTTCTGGGAGTAAGAGCTTTTTTATCAGTCTGCCTAGCAAAACATTTTTTTACATGATAATGGGGCTTACAAGACATAAGTGCTTTTGAGGATGAAATAATCACTCGATTGCCTTGTTTGTGGCATCAATTCTTTGAGATTTTCATGTTCACTGACTTTACATAGTGTTATTTGTGTTCTTTGATTGCATCATTCACGTCTTATTGGAATTGTAGTTCATTCCCTGTTAAAATACTCTTTTGCTTCATTGTACCTGTCCTGTCCATTTGTCATTATTATTATTCAGCTTCAAGAGAAAGATGCGTAATTGTGAAAAACATTCTTCCACTTTAGGATTCAGACTACAGTATGCAACCCAACACAATTATCCTCCATGGCCATAATCATTGCACCGGCCGTGTCTTTGACACCTCTGCCCTGAACATATTCAGAGTGTGCAGAATGACACCCTACTTACACTGCTAATGACAAAACACAACAGACTTGAATGCTCCCATTATAATCATTGCCTATATAGGAAGCTGCAGAGTGGGGTCCCTTGAACAATTTCACATGGCTTTTTGAGCTTGCAGTTCTCCGCTGAGTTTCTGCATGGTGATCTGCACTCCCACAAACCCTCCAATTATAATCAGAGAAGCTGTCACCTATACTGCTTGTGTATGTATAGATGGAATGTTAAAATACAGCCGTTGGATATTAAATAAATTGTCATTGCAATTAAAATTACTGTTATGCAAACAAGAAAAAAAATAAATAAATAACCCAACATTTTCAGAGAGGCAGAACATAAAATCTGAGGCTTCAAAAAACCTACCTACACTCGCTTGGAGACGCACAGCGTGTTGTTTTTGTTGCCAGAAGGTCGATTTTTTTCAGAAATGTGAATGAATTAATCAATATTTATTTATTTATTAACAATTAATTAACAATTTATATACATATACAGACTGTAAAAAAAAATCTGTAGTTTTTACAAAATAATTTTGGCAGCTGTGGTTGCCAGAATAATTTTATTAAAAAAAAATACAGAAAAAAATGCAAGAATATTTACAGAACAAACTGTAAATTTTACAGTATAAAACTGTAATTTATGAACAAGAAAATTTGAGTGTAAACTAGTAAATTCAACAATGCACACTGCTACTAAAATCTGCTTTGTATCTTTAAAATAAACTGACAACCACCATAATAATGCAGGTGGTAAAAGAGACAGCAATATGAAGAATCAATTAATCACAAATAGCTTTTCCACAAGCTGAAGTATAAACTAATATTTAGAAGGCACACAGAGTCATTCACGCAAACACTAAACATCATCATGGTAAAACGTGACACTTAAATAATGCAATAAACATTAATTAAACAACAGAAGATGTAACATAAATCCAAATGTACATAACTGATAATAAACATGACAAAACTATTAAGAAACATGATTATTTAAACAAAATACTTTCAAATGTGGAGTGTCACGCAGGGAATTCTGGGAATATCAGTTTACAGTTTTTTACTGTAAATTATACGTTGATTTGTTCTTTTTTTACTTCTAAAAATTGTATTTGATTATTTTGATATTATTTACAAATGTAACCATGGTTCCCAGAGGGAATGAGACGCTGCGTCGGAAACGCTTTGGGAACGCCCCCAGCGTGACCATGCTCTGAATCACATATGCAATCAGTCCAATAGATGGGCGAGACGTCATGGGCGGGTGACGTTGCGACCAGGAAGCTATAAAAGCACGTGCGGTGGAACCGGCGTCAGCTTCTAGGAATGAAGCAAGCGCTCACAGGGATGCCGGAAGTATGGCACTGAGACGCAGCCTCTCATTCCCTCGGGGAACCTTGGTTACATTCGTAACCTGGAGACGTTT
>NW_015650700.1:592280-593585 GCF_001515625.1 Sinocyclocheilus rhinocerous | reverse complement strand
AGGCACCTGACAAAGTAGGCGGGGACATCCCGCAGCGTCCCGAAGGCCAACTTCAGAAGTCTTGACCCCTAAAGGAGAAGGGAGATCAGAGGACTCGAGGCTATGAAAAAGCATCCTGATCCACCGCTTAGCATAAGCTTCTCTGGCCAGAGGCCTCAGCCTCAGCGCACCGTGGAGGAAACGTGTAACTAGGGGGTGTCTGCCCACTGACTGGCCACCGACACGTATACTTTCATGGTGGAGTGGGTCAACGCTGCAGAGAAACGGGCCTGCAGGAACTCCAACACTGTACCAACTGGGCAATAAACTGGGTCGAGCTGGCGGTCTCCGCAGCAAGAAGTGAAAGGATTGCACTTCAGGGCACACAGTTTCCTCGTAGAGGGAGCTCTGGATTGGAGAATGGTCTCAACAACCTCGGTTGAGAGACAGGAAGCTGCGAGTTGTGCCACCCCCCAGGGGCCACACCCACGCTTCCACAGCTCCAGGCGGGGGTGAAGATAGTACCCTCCGCCTGTGAGAGGAGATCCCTTCCTGATGGAAATCTTCCATGGAGAGCCGTCGAGAAGGGAAATCAGGTCCGAGAACCATACTAACTGTTTGTTCACAAATTTAATGCAGCATTCATAATTTTGAAGATATATGCACAGATGAAGCATTCACAAAGAGACCTGTAACATGCATTAAGAAAATGAACAGGGTCCATTTGGATTTCATGCAGAATTTCATAGTACAGATACCATATCAATATATTAAAGTAAAAGTCATCCAACAAAATACTACTTAAATCTGGTGCGCCAGCTTGTACAAGGGTCGCGAACGCAGACCTCCCTGGTGGTTGATTTAAGAAACCGCCGCTGTGTCGTCGGTGCACCAACACATGGCGACCTCTTAGGTCTGGGAGAAAGTGTTTCAATGCTAGAAACACGGCCAGCATCTCCAGGCAGTTGAAGTGGCACGTGAGATGGCGGCTGCTCCACAGACCGCGGGCTGAGCGGCCACTCATGACCGCTCCTCAACCGGTGAGGGACGCGTCCGTTGCTAGCATTACGTGGCGACAAGGAGCTCCCAGCACCGGGCCCTGAGACAAGAACCAAGCTTACTCCACATGTCTAAGGCACGTAGGCATCGCCGCGTGACCTTGAGCATGCGGAGGGGGTTTCCCCTCAGGGAGAACCCCTTGGTCTTGAGCCAAAACTGTAGGGGTCTCATGTACAGCAGGCCAAAAGGTATCACGTTGCACGCAGCTGCTATCAGACCCAGCAGTTTCTGGAACTGCTGACAGTGAGTGACCGGCCTTCTCTCACT
>NW_015650700.1:591535-591953 GCF_001515625.1 Sinocyclocheilus rhinocerous | reverse complement strand
ATTTAGTAGCCTCTTTCTACAGTGTGCAGGACCCACTGAGACACATTTGGCAGAAGTTTCCATGCTGCCAAAAAGGTCTACTAAGGGAATCAGTCTCTCGAGACTGAGATAATGAATAATGAGATCTCTGGTGTAATCAGCGTTGCTAGGTTGGTGCCCTGAAGCGGCAAACCGGCAGGAGACGGCTGAACTAGCTGCTCTATAAACCTCCGAAGAGGTAGCGAGCCTCTTAGTACTGCTACGTTTCCGGGCAGTGACTGAGAGAAGCGCTCGCCGGAGACCGCTGCGCCCTGAAGCACCGTAAGTGGCAGGGTTGGCAGATCGATCTCCTGAGGGCACATAGGAGAGACGAAGTCCTCCGAAGTCCTAAGCCATGGCATTAGGACTCTCTAAGCTGAAGTCTCCTATTGAAAACGAC
>NW_015650700.1:591054-591358 GCF_001515625.1 Sinocyclocheilus rhinocerous | reverse complement strand
TGATAGAACCAGAGCCTGCACGGGGCAGGACCCAATGAGACACGCTTGGCAGGGGCTCCCACGCCGCCAGGTGACCTACTAAGGGAACCAGTCTCTCGAGACTGGCCTCTGGTGCACTTAGAGTGGCTAGGTCAGTGCCCTGAAGCGGCGGACCGGCAGGGAATGGCCGAACTAGTTGCCCTAGAAACCTCCCAAGAGGTAGCGAGCCTCTTAGTACCGCTACGTTTCCGGGCGGTGACTGAGAGAAGTGCTCGCTGAAGACTGCTGCTCCCTGAAGCACCGTAGGTGGCAGGGTTGGCAGATC
>NW_015650700.1:589580-590776 GCF_001515625.1 Sinocyclocheilus rhinocerous | reverse complement strand
CCACTCTGACTCTAAATTCTGAGGAGTACGAGAAGTGACGCTCCCTATATGAGGAGCTGGAACACGGTTGTTTGGGGCTGCTCCCGCCCAGCAGCCCCTGTTGACCACCTCAACCTCCTCAGAGGTGGAGAGGTAAACACGTGCACTTACTCCCAAGAGCCCCTGTATATCTAACTTATCATAGTCAGATAAATACTTGATTTTATTCCTCAGAATTAAATGCAATCAAACAACCAGACGAGTAAACACTGTCTGGTGTGCTAAGATTCACATCAAAAACTGAAATGATGTAATACAGGCGTTGCCTCGACAGCGTGTGAGCTGCTTGGTCACACAAACAAATCAATCTCCTCTGAGAAAAATAGCTGCAGCAGCCAGCTCTCACTCAGAGGGGGAAGAAACCGCAGCGCGGGCTTCCGAGCCTCGAGAGAGCGCGCTGGATCTAGGGAGTGCAGGCGGAGAAAGGCCGAGCCGTCTCCAACCCATCCACTAGATCCACGTGCGATCCCCGCAATCTGAATCACCGCTGTGCCTCAGCAATAGCGGGACCAAACCACGAGCTCGCAAGCACGGACACACTCCTCGGAGCGTGCCCGGCGGGAGCGTAGCAGAACGTTCAGCGGGGAGAAGCACAATCAGCCCCTTATTTCCGAGAGCTGACTGCGCGAGCTCCGCTCCCCAGTAAATGCTGCTCATAATAATATAGAAATAATATGATTGTGTAACTGATGCTTGTGCAACTGGCGAGCTCATCGACACCCTCCATATCAACCTCCTCGGAGGAAGACAGGCGGAGCGTCGAGCCCTCTCACGGGGGGAAAGTACCCCGAGAGCGGGCGCTGGATCTGGTAGTTGAGGAAGAAGATAGGGACCCGCCCGTCTACATTCCCTCCACCGGATCCATATGCGAACCCCACAAGCACAGCCGCCGCTCCGCCTCGGCGAAGAAACGCCGGTGAAGGCTCCCTCCTCAAAGAGAGCCTTCCGAAAGCGAAGCTAGGCAGTAACAAACGCTCGCCATCCCTCGAGAGCTGACTCTGCGTGCTTTGCTCCCAAGCAGACAACACACAAACTGTGTGTGTCCCCAACCGAAATATAGCGCGGGCAGGGAGGAACACACAGACTGAATGCTGTCTGCTCTCGCCCAAATGCTTCTTTTTGCTGAAGCTTGACATAATGGAGCTTATAAGTGGACA
>NW_015650700.1:580992-589406 GCF_001515625.1 Sinocyclocheilus rhinocerous | reverse complement strand
TCCGGCATCCCTGTGAGCGCTTGCTTCATTCCTAGAAGCTGACGCCGGTTCCACCGTACGTGCTTTTATAGCTTCCTGGTCGCAACATCACCCGCCCATGACGTCTCGCCCATCTATTGGACTGATTTCACATGTGATTCAGAGCATGGTCACGCTGGGGTCCCAAAGCGTTTCCGATGCAGCTCAATTCCTGAAGGGGAACATGCATTATAAGCATTAGAAAAAGTTTTATTTCGACAAGAATAAATCACAACTGTCTCCAACTAATCACAAACATCAAAACATTTACAAATAAATCAAATGAACTAATAAATAAAAACTACTCCTAATTACAAATATCACCTCATGTATAAATGTCTCTCACATTTCATATAAACATATAAACCAACATCCAAATTATTGAGTACGTGTGGGTGTGAGAGAGTGTACCAAAAAAAAAAAAATTATTTATGTATTTTTTGAAAATCATTTCAATAAATATCATCTTTATTTCACTAAAGAATTCTACCTCTAACGAGCTGTAGATAAAATAGTCTAACAAATTAAAATTACCGTTATTTTCCGGTCTTTATCCGTTCAGTCAGATTTTGTGCTGCAAAACATCCATGACAGCCGTTGTCCATGCTGGCAAATAATAATGGCCATTCGACCTGAATTATATAAATAATTTTAATAGCACGGCCATTTAAAACCCGAGGGTCTACCATGTGCATAGTAAAGCGATCACTGCAGACAATCCTTTTGGGTGGGAATTAATGTAAACACAGATATCGGATACCAGTCGTGTAAAAAGAATATAAACAGATGGGTCTACCATGTGCATAGTAAAGCGATCACTGCAGACAATCCTTTTGGGTGGGAATTAATGTAAACACAGATATCGGATACCAGTCGTGTCTAAAGTGAATGTAAACAGATGGGTCAAAAGATCGGATCTGTGCATTAAGACTTGCAGTGTAAACGCAGCCTAGGAAGCTACAGGGAGGTGAGGTTTTATCAGGGTTGGAGCTGAAGTCTGCAGGATGGTGGATCTCCAGGACCGGAGTTCACCACCCCTGGATTAGTAAAGTATGCACACAATGTACTTAAAACAAGGTAACAAATTAGTAAATTGTGCTTACGTAACGAGGTGATGAATTAGTAAGTCGTGCTGACATATTAGTAAGTTATGGGAACGAAATATATAGTTTATAATGTCAGAGTTTTTGGAGAATTTAAACTCAAGCCTTCTCTATTTGTGGCGCTGCACAGATGCAAGTAGGCTAATTCACCTGCAGTCTTTCTTGATTCTTTGCCTCCACATTGTGAATTAAATTGGATCTGGATTATCCCTCACATGTTCAAAACAACACTCATGTGATCTTGTTAAATTGTGCCCCTCCTTTTTTGTAATACGTATCCCTATTCTTCTTCTTTTTTTTTACCCAAGAGAAAAGTCCAAAGCCATGTCTGAGAAGATTTAGCACTTGAGTGACATTTGCCAAGCGCTTCCTCATTCTTCAAGAACGGTATCACATTGACACCTATTTAATTTGACAATTACGCTTGCAAGTTCTCTCACTATTATCTTACTATATGTTCATGATTGCAAAAGTGATTATTTTTAGTTCTTTTTTCATATTTTCTGTCACACAGTCAATTGTGTAACACTTGAACTCTTATTTAAACCGAGTCAAAAGAATAAAGTCAAAAAGATTTTCCTTTAATAAAACACCCATTAATCATCACTTAAAATGCAAGGTACATCACACACGGCGAGCAAATCCAGATAATGGCATTAACTCATAATTTATCATCTAATTTGCAATACAATCTGTAGTCTTAAAAAGAGCAGTGAATACCAGTGATGCAGCAGTGCCTCTCATCAATTTAAAGGCAATAGGCCTTCATATCTTCATAATGAATATCGCTAATTAAGCTTAGCAGGAGATTTTCAACCCTCCAGTCATGAATTAGTCAGAGTGGATCAACTAAATAACAGGAAGCAATATGATGCAATATAGAAGGTTTGATAATTGCAGGTCATCTCATGCTTGAACAATTAATGACCTTTACAAAACAGGACGGCATTTTTACTGAGTTCCTGTGCCTTACTGATAATAAATCATTGCCTTCTTGCACCGCCATATTCTTAATTTACTGATGAAGATAATAGGCACTTATGCCCATGACACTGGTGATGAGAACGAATGAGCAATATCATTTTAAAGACTCTTTCTTCTGAATTATGATAAGCCTCAGGTGAATTACAGTAGCTTTGAATTTGAGTTTTAAATTAATTTAATGTTACCTTCCATGCAAATCAACAGCTATGTTCACAAGGTAATACAAATATTCTAATGTAGGCTATGCTGTGACTTTCAGCTGTTGACTGTTGATTTCAAATAACATGACGTAGCATAGCTGTTGTAAATGCAGCACTGCAATATGCTGAATATAAGTTTGAAAGCGAGAAATTAAAATTATTCAAATTTTGTCCAATCAAATGATCTCTACAAATACTGTAGAAAAAAGCGTACCCTAGTATCACCTGGGGTGTATTCCAGAAAACGAGGGTAACTTACTGTCACATATACCCTGAACTCTCAGTTGATTAACACAAACCTTGCTTACTTGAGGTATGCTGGTTCCAAAACCGCATCTGGGAGTAAGTTCAATCAACTCAGAGTATGTTCACGGTTAACACACAAGACTCAACAGAGCGAGGAATCGACAAGTCACCATGGAAACCGACGCTAAGAAAAAGCGCACCATGCTCACTGATCTATATATATGACTATTATATATTAGTAATATATTCTCTCTATATATTTATAATATAAAATTATATATTACTAATATATTCTCTATTATAGATCAGTGACCATGCTGTTTTTTTTTCGTATTCTTTTGTTCATTTTTCATACTCACTGCATATCGCCACCTAATTGATGGTTGTGCAATCATTTTTTTTTTTATGTTTTAATCACTGAGAATAAGAATTATATTGTTTGTTTAATGCTAATTATATAATAAGAAATATCACGTATGTATTTTTATTATATAAATACATTACAGAAAATGCAGATCCATGATGTGTGAGATGACGATAAAATATAATAAATATAAGGGTGAGTAATTTGTGGACTAATTTTCATTTTTGGATGAACTAACCCTTTAAGTTTAGGAATGGGGCAGGATTGAGGGATCTAAAATATGGTCAAAAAGAATAAGGCATTAACGTGTGCTTTATAAGTACTAATAAACATCCAATATGCTAATAATATGCATGTTAGTAAATGACTAGTTAATAATAGTGAGAAATGGTCCCTAAACTAAAGTGTTACCTTTTTATTTGTTCTTCAAGACTGGTCTTTTTGAAGTCAGTTACATAAAAAGGCAGATCGGTTCAATTTGAATCTGAAAAGTAAGACTGTTTACCACTTGTTTAACTGCTGTTTTGTTGGTCAAACTAATTCTTAAGACACAGTCTTAACATAGTGGCCATGTTTATGCATCTAGACCCTGTTTACAGCCCAGATTTAGTTTACCATGTAACGATTTGGCTGCACCAACAATAATGCTAATTTGACCGGACGTTGTATTTCCACAGTAAGCCTATAAACTTAAACATGCAGGCCTGTTCAATTTCTAAGACATTTGACATCTGCGTATAAAACACAGCTGACGCTTCAGTCAGAGCTGCTTACAGCAAAACAGAGAACAAGATTTCGGTTCACTTCTCTTCACTGAGAAACATGAGTAAGTATATTAAAAGTGAACAAGAAAGCTTCATCTTTCAAAGGTCATTCAAAAACTATGTTTCCTTCACAAACTATACACCACTTCAACTTTACAACAAACATGGAGGTCGTCTTGTGCTATCTAAACACTCTTTCACAGTCAACCTTCATCATCTGTGTATCTTTTGGTGTTTATATTATCAATTCAGGCACGTTGCCCGGTAGTCTAGTTGTTGTGAACTTGACTTGATTTGTTGAAGTTTTGACACTGGTTACAGTTATGCTGCAAAACATATATTCACCATATGATGGTACAGCACCCATAGCCATCACTGTTTTTGTTGCATAGCAACATTCTATCTTGCCTACATTCTAGGAGAAGTATGACACCATATGGCAATGGATTTGGCACTCAATCCACTATGCATTGTACCTAACAATGCACATTATAACTATATGTAACAGGTGTATCTTTTGGTGTTTATATTATCAATTCAGGCACGTTGCCCGGTAGTCTAGTTGTTGTGAACTTGACTTGATTTGTTGAAGTTTTGACACTGGTTACAGTTATGCTGCAAAACATATATTCACCATATGATGGTACAGCACCCATAGCCGATCACTGTTTTTGTTGCATAGCAACATTCTATCTTGCCTACATTCTAGGAGAAGTATGATACCATATGGCAATGGATTTGGCACTCAATCCACTATGCATTGTACCTAACAATGCACTTTATAACTATATGTAACAGAAGCCAGCTTGGAAAGCTGTGTAACTAAACCTCACTTCTCTGGCATCAAGAGACACAATAGCATCTGACGCTAGAGGCTGCAGTCTGTAGAATCCTGGTTAGCATGCCTGCCCCCCATTGATGCTGGTTTAAATCCCACTCAGGGCGGTGCAAGCAGGACCAGTTAAACTGGTGCTGTGACCTGGATAGGAGTGAGGTTTACAGGGGGTCTTTAGAATCAATGTTAGCACAATTGCATCCAGTACTGGTTGGCGCTGGTTCGAATCCTGCTTGGAGCAGTGTGAGTAGGACCAGTTACAATGCTTTACAGGACCTGTGTTTGAATCCTGCAAGACAGAAAGACAGACAGATGCAGGATGCAAGGACACTCCAATCACTATGTCCACAAATTGTGGTGACAATAGTTTTTTTTCTGCTACAAACAATTTATTTATTTATTCATTTATTTGTTTTATTTTTTTACATTTTTGCACAAGGCCTTAAAATAGAGGAATTTTAACAATGAAAAGACTGGCAAGAATCCAGTAATTATGTTATTTTATTATTACAGAAAATGAGATAAGGGAGCCCAGGGTAGGTTGGCACAGGGTTCATTTCTGGGTCATATGTTGTATTCATGAAAATGTAACATCTGAATGTTTACCTTCTTGAAAGACTAAAATGTATTGACCTGAGGACAATTTTAACAAGTCACCCTAAAGATACTTTTATGTTAACAGGACATTAAATGTTCTAAATATGATAAAATAAAAATGTGTGCAGTTGAGGGTTAAAGGGATAGTTCACCCAAAAATGAAAATTCCCCCATGATTTACTCACCCTCAAGCCATCCTAGGTGTATATGTCATTCTTCTTTCAGATTAATAAAATCGGAGCTATATTAAATAATGTCCAGGCTAATCCATGCTTTATAATGGGAGTGGATGGTAGCCCAAAATTTGAAGTCCAAAAAATTGCACCCATCCATTACAAAAGAAGTCCACACGGCTCAGGGGGGTTAATAAAGGCCTTCTGAAGTGACGTGATGTGTTTGTGTAAGAACAATATCCATATTTACAACTTTATAAACCTTAACTTCTAGCTTCCGCTGTCGTACGCACTTTCATGAGAGAGTGGCGTCCAGCGGATGATGTAGGCTACCATACACTCCCATTATAAAGCATGGATTAGCCTGGACATGATTTTATATAACTCCGATTGTATTCGTCTGAAAGAAGAATGTCATATACACCTAGAATGGCTTGAGGGTGAGTAAATCATGGGGTAATTTTCATTTTTGGGTGAACTATCCCTTTAACTTTACATTGTGTGAGTATGCTGATCTTTTGAAGCACTTTGCACTGTAAATAACCATCTATTTTCATTCCCTCATGCCCGAATTCATCGTTGGTATTACCATAAGCAGTAAGTACTTATCTAATGTCTGATTCAGATGTTGCAGTCTTGAGAGGAACAGTCAGTGCAGGATAAACAAAAACAGAATACCTCTGGCAGCAGACTGAAGCCACATGTTTTGAATGCCAGTGAGTTAAGTGCATACATGCTAGCATGTCAGCTGGGTTTTAAAATCCACATGTGGGTGTGTCGTTGGGTTTTGAGAAACCCCCTCCCTCCCACTCCAGTGAGCACACCCATGCCGCTTCCAGCTCGTCTCCACCCACAGCTCAGAGACTCCAAAGGCTGTCAAGGGCCTGTGGGTTTTGCCATATGCATCAAAGCTGCATGGGAAACACTAGCAGGGCTCTGTTACAATGCTTAGAGAGGCAGCTCTGTATCTCCCCTAGCATTCCACTGCCTTAACCCTCTCATATGAATCCCTTTGCAATGAGAAATTTGTTGTTACACTAACACATAATTGATAGTGTATGGTTGTGAACTTATTTCACAGTAACCTGTCCATTTTTTTGATACAAATTAAAAGTTGGCGCTAAACAAACAGTAAAAGGTAAAGCATCTGGCATAATGCCTCATAGATAAATACAGCTTATGCAACACCACACACATGAGGCAAAGCCAACACAAGGTGTTAGGTACACAACACTCACGTAACACTCCCCAGCCCTGGGAGTAACGTTAATAAGAGTCAGTCAAGGATATTATTATTTCTACAGTCAAATTTTATTGTGATAAATATTATTATACATCAGTTACACTAGATTTACCACTGTACAGATGTACAGACACTGTCCTAATTAATTTAGATGTTCTAAAAACTACAATATATGTGTCCGTGTGTGTTTTACGTGTTGTCTGCCATATATTAAGCGTATATCTTACATAAGACTCCAAAACTTGAATTAATGGTTTGGTTAGTGCTGGCAAATTAGTAATGAGTAGTCAAGTGGTTTGCGAAGAACTAATTTCACATATTTACATATAGCTCAGCCGTCACGTAGCTGTCGTGCTGCAATACAGTTTAATTCCTGTACACCAGTAGCCTGTTTGACCATGAACCTTTCAGAAGCAAATACTTCAACATTTGTTTTTGTTTTTATCTTCATTGACAATGATCCTGTACTGCCCCCAAACATGTAAAAAATTAAAAGTCTAATTCAACTCTACACACTTTTCAGATTAAATGGAGTCACTGTCAGTCCTGAAGGAAGAAACCCACACAATAATTCCATGCTGTAGCCACCTGCGTTTCCATTCTGTAGCCTAGGACTTACCTTTCCCAAGGTGCTGTGTGATTCTTCCAAAGCCATGTGTGTGCTTGAGCTGAACGCTTGGCTGTATAAAGACTGCTATACTGGCATTCATGTGTCCTCCATGCTCAGCTTCACATGAGTGAGAGTGTGTAGTGTCGTGATAACTCTTGAGTGCTGTAGGCTTCCATTTATAGAGCCAAGAAAGCCTCAAATAGACTGCAGACAGCGGGGAGCCCATGACAACAATTACAGCCAAAACATTGCCGTCCATTGATCTTACTGGAATTATCACAGATGGGATCATTCACCTCTGATGCTTTTGCACTATGGTTGTGTGCAGTTAGTTGTAAAAATGTGTAACCTGGGTTTTGTTAAAGTGTTTTTGTTGTTGTTGTTTTTTTTGTTTTTTATAATCAGGGCTGTGCAGAGACCTTTGGAGGGGCAGGTGCTCAAAGTATAAAAGGAGCACATGGAACAAGACTTTAAATAGGGATGTGCTCAAAATATCAATACAGCAATATACTGTGGCGCATTCCTTGCTGATACACAAATCGATACGGATGCTTCTGTATTGATACAGCAGCAGTGATGCAATTTTGAAAAAGAAACACCGGACAGAAAAGACCATTTTAAGTTTAAAAGTTAAAGATTTTTTCCTTTGCGCCTCTTAATTACTCTGGAATTAGAAACGGAATTATTATTATTATTATTATTGCGTTTACAGTGTATGGTGGTTTTGCTGTTGTACACTACTGTTGCTGTTGTAAAAAAAAAGATTACAAAATAGTGTAACATGCAGTGTAACAGAATTCTATATAATCTATACATGACCTTTTATTTGTATCCCTTCATATGAGGGGATGTGAACATCATGGAGCGCTAAGTCCAAAATGGACTCATAGAAGTAATAACTTATGACGTGCAGGAAATCCCTAATATGGACAAAAGCATCCGGCTATCGCTGTGGGCAAACCAATCTCTGCTGTAGCTGAGCTGAAGAAAAAGCAGAAACGTTTTTTTCTGATGAAACGTGAAAACGATAAACACACAATTGCGAAAATATATGATTGATGTGTGTTTTTCAAGTTATCTCCAGCTAATAAATAAATAAAGTATATGAATAATGCAGTACTGATTGACATATCATTTAGTATGGAAACTATAATATATATTTCCTGCCTTATTCTGTGATAAAAATGGGAAAAAAGGTGTTCGTAGTAGCCTTTATAAACCAATCATAAAATTGTCATGAGGAAAATATTATTAATTAATTAATTAATTAATAATAT